>NC_090734.1:94016412-94031893 GCF_036898095.1 Palaemon carinicauda
GGTATTTTTAATTGCATCTACTGTATATATATAACGAATTTATACACTCCAGGAAGGATATATATATATATATATATATATATATGTATATATATATATATATATATATATATATATATCCTAATTCGTGTATGTAGATGTGTTGTACGACAAGGTAAATGAACTAAATATCCTTGGGTATTCCACAAAAACCTATATGTCAGTTTGTTTTGCAATGATTGCATTCTGTAACAAGGGGAGTTTTGGTTGCCGGCAAGCACTCGAGTTGACAAGTCCCTCACCTGAGAGGGTAGTTGTGTATTGTGTACTTACGAACGAACCTTTTGTGATAAATGAAGAAAACCCATACGCCGATGTCTCATTATCCTTCTGTACGGGTCATATTGGTGTCGGGTGTAAAAAAAACTTTTATTTGTGTATGCTGTGGGTGAAGTTGTTCATTGAGCCGGTGGAATAAAAGTTCAAGATGCCAAGATACACAAGGATTAACATAGCAGACAATGGTGCAGCATAAGACGAGAATGAAGGAGCAGTAGGATATAACGTTCCCGATCAAGAGAATATACAGGAAATTGGAACGCAAAAATTGGAAAATAACTTAGAACAGTTCGAAGAGTTAATTTACAGATTGTTGGTGAAACAAGAAGCTGAGCGGTGCGTAACTACATCATATCCGATGTACATAAATGAAGTTCAAACACTCACAAGTGAAAGTACACATGCACAGCCGAGTGAAGATACGTAAATCGTGATTCAAAAGTTGCCAGAACTCAAGACAAGGTTTTAAATCAATTGAAGTTTTTTTGAGAGACTTTGAAGTAGCTACATATGGGTGGTTGGATAGAGAAAAAGCATTTCAAATAATCAGATTACTAAAAGATGCTCTGGCAATGGAAGTAATGTGTTAGCCACAAAAAAGTTTAAGAAGTTATACTGAAATAAAACAACGTTTAATTGAGAAGTATGCCTTGCCTGATGCAAGAAAGGGAGACCTAAAAGAAAATTACGAACCCAGAATATGGGAAGGTGAATCCGTCCTTAGTTTTGCAACTCGCAGTTTTCGGGATTGCGATTTGTTTGCTACCCAGAGTGCCAGTCTCCCAGAAGATGATAAAAAGGCAATTACCCATAAACATATTTGCAGATTAGTAAACCCATATTTATGCGGTTATTTGTTTGATGATTATCGCTCATTAGCCAACGTAGTGAGTACGATACAAAATATTTTTAAAAGTTTGCCAGAAGAAAAAATTACTGAAAATAACGGGGCTGATTCCGAGAAGTTGGTAGCCATGACAGGAAGTCGACCCCCAAAGAGAGGTAACGGGGAATGCAGTCAGCAGATTAGCTGAGTCTTCAGATGTTGGCAATGTGGGGGTGAGGGATACCAAACGAATGGAGTACCACACCCAAGGATCCCCCTGCTGTTACACTTGTCAGACCTACGGTCATTTATCTCGAGAGTACTCAACAAAAAACGCTCAGGGCGGGCGGGCTGGGGAACACGCACACGTCTCCACGCCCATTGTCTGAGGAAAAGGAAATAGAGGAATGGGGAGGCGAGGGAGTTTGATGCCCCCCCCCACCCCCGAATGACATCACAGACAGTAGCCAAGGAAGCAGTGACGACAGACGTGAGAGAGCAGGAACTGTGACCGCCATCAGTACCCCCGACCTAACCCCCACTGCACTAGGGAGAGGACCGGGGGGCAGCGACATGGCAGCTGAGGTCATCGGCCCGTGTCCCATATCTCGTAATGGCCTGCTGGGAATGTTAGCAGTTAGGACCAACCTGCAAGATAAATCCATCCGAGCGCTGATTGACACGGGAGCCAGTGTTTCAATGATTGAAAAAAAAATTCTCCTCAAATTCACTACAGCCAGCGGCATCCATTGTTCTTGACACACCGGGGGGAAATAACCTACATATAAACCATACATCAATCGTCCAGTTTAAGGTGAGGTCTGTGAAGTTCAAACATGATTTTTTTTGTCTTGCCCACCTTGGGAATTCCAGGAATCGAGGCTATCCTAGGAATAGACTTTATATCAAATGATAGAATTTGAATATTCGGGGGAAAAGATACAATAACAGTAAAAGCAGGAGGGTACATTTTGCTGATAGAAAGTCATGAGACAGTTAGTGCATGTGTTACCTCGGAGAGACATTCAAGTAGGGTAACAGCTGTACCTAAGAGAGGAGAAATGTTGTCCCCCCGGACACTGGCGAGCATATCTGTGACCCGTGTCGCCAAGAAACCAAGGTAGTTGTTAAACCCCATGTCAATTGGGCCCATATGATATTAGAGGGCTTGACAGAAATCAGAGAGAATAGAAATGATATAACGATAGTTAATTTGTCAAATAAAAGAGTGGATTTAGGAAGTGATTCTGTGTGTGTATTAGAATTATGTGAAATTGCTTATAATGGGATGTCGGGAGCCACAACTCCAGCCCGCCCAGACGAACGCACCCAGAATTTGATTATGCAAGTTCAAAAATTATGTCTCTCAGAATATCAACCTATAGTTAGTGACATTATCAATAATTATTCCAATGTTATTGCAATTGGGGATGAGCCACCCGAGAGGATTGATCGATTTCCCTTTAGCATTGAAACTGGGCAGGCGGACCCGACCAGGTCAAGGCCTTATAAGGTACCCACCTATTTCCAGGGAGAGATAGAAAGGGAAATTAAAAAATTAAGGGAACAAGGGATAATCGAGAAGAGTGAATTCCCCTGGGCTTCTCCAATTGTGGCTGTTAGGAAAAAAGATGGCTTGGTAAGATTGTGTTGATTATAGGAAATTGAATGCAGTCACTAGGGATAATGTATTCCCATTACCCTCAATCAAAGAAATACTTGTGAAAGTACGGGATAGCAAATATTTTACAACTCTTGATTTAAAAGCTGGATACTATCAAATACACATTCAGGAAGACAATAAATGTAAGACGGTATCTATAGCTATCGATCAATTATTACAGTTTAATTTTTTGCTTTCGGTGTATAGAATGCTCCAAGTCCTTTTTTTAGAGTAATGAAGACGGTGTTTTCGCCCTTAATTGTCGATGATGTTCTTGTTTATTTAGATGATATCATAATTACAGGGAAAACGGCCGAAGAACATAATAATATTCATTAAGTTTTATAAGCATTGCGAGATAATGGTATTGTGGCGGGCTGTCACAAAAACCAACCCTACAACACTGAATCACTCTGACAAATTTCTCTTCAATACAAACATTCCCCTTACGTTATCATGAACAGGACTCTTGGACAAAAAGGACATAAAAACAAAACATAGCCTTAAAACTATATTTTTAAAAACTAAAAAATACATCATAAACCATCCACAATCAAAATAAACACTTAAAACTAATCAAAACATAACACTAAATATATAAAAAAACTCCATTCATATAAACCCCAAAAACCCTAACAAACTCTTAAAATTATACAGCACACCAACACCAAAACTTGTATATTTATATATTATATTATGGACACCAACACTGTCGTCCACCCAGAAGCCGAACTGTCTTTTCACGGCAAACTACCACTACAGTATACGGTAACAGAAGAGTTCATTAATTTGCCACAACAGCCTTAACTCTTCTTATGTCCTATTTTCCCACATCTATAACACTTTTTATCACAGACACGACTATCTGACATACCTCGATGCGCACTCACACTCCTATCCCTATTGTGCCAATTACCCTGCCCAAATCCTTCATTTGTCCTTACAGGTATTCCCACATTACTCGCCCTAACACTCTTATATACTACACTATCAGCTACCCTCATCAGTCCTCTCATAACAGCATCTCTAAAACTAACAAATTCTGGCACACTTTCCTCCATTCCAGTTCTTACACTCACAGATTTGCTTTCTTTCATACACCTATCCAACTCCACCTCATCTTCTCCTTTCGTTTCAAATTAATAAACTCACTCACATTCTCGGGTACAGTAGCCAAAGACTTCTTCATCAACTCCTTATTCTCATTTATGCCTTCATCCCCATACTTCTTCCTAGCTAACGTTTCCAACCTACTTACATACATCGATATAGCTTCTTCTGCAATCATCCGTGCCTCATGAAAATCATTCTTACGCTTATACCTAACACTCCCTTTCATCCGTTTCACGGGCAAAATTTATCTCTTTTTCTTACTCTCATAATCAACATCCCCTACACTCATTATCACTCCATACATCGTCAACAAATACATAGTCAAATATTCTCCTAGCTCCGTAACCCAAACTCTCTTACTATCACCATACTTATCCTGACAATAACTCTCATATTCCTTGAAAAACTTGTATACATCCCAAACACCATACTCATTGAACCTTTCACACCGAGGTACCTCTCTCATAAACACAGTCTTACACACATCACGTTCATTCTCACTGCTATCATCACTGCTACCTTCCTTCTTGTTTCCTACTTCCTCGCTAGAATATAAGGAATCTAATTCCACACTCATACTCCTATCCTTGATTATACTCTTCCTAGCCCTTATCTTACTCAACACTTTAACCCATTCACGATCATCCTTGCTCTCATCCTGCCACTTTTTCTTCTCTTTTTTCACATCACTTTTACCTTTCCTTACATTCTTCCTATCACATTTCTGTTCATCTTTACTATGCCTAATTCCCTTATCTTCAATGTTACTATCACTACCTTACCCATTATTACTTACCTTAGCCTTTTCTTCCACTATCACCCCATTACCCGAAGCAGAAGCCACTCCTCCGACTGCACCTTCACCCATGAAAATTTTCGTCATCCCCATCACTTGCCCTATCATAGCTTTCAATTGTTTCTCCATTTGTTCCTCCTTCTTTATCATCCTCATATCAAAACGTTCTTCCACTCTCTCTACAGTTCCCTTTAGCTCCCTATGTTCCTTCTGCATCACCTCATTCTCACAGTTCAACCTCTCATTCTCTACTAGCAACCTTTCTTTCTCAACTATCAACATCTGCTCCCGTTCTTTAACAAACCGCAATTCCTCCCTTAATATTTTTAGTTGTTCTTCCATTTTCATCAACCTTAATCTAATTTCTTAACCTATTTCAGTCCTTTGTCAAAGAGTCCAGCTTCCTCTCCCACCTCGGCAGTCCCTGTTCGGGCACCAAAATAATGTGGAAGGATGTTGCAACAACAAGCCCCACACCATTGAATCACTCTGACAAATTTCTCTTCAATACCTACTTTCCCCTTACGTTATCATAAACTGGACTCTTAGACAAAAGGACATAAAAACAAAACATAACCTTAAAAATATATTTCAATCAAAATAAAAACTTAAAACTAATAAAAACTTAACACTAAATGTATAACAAAAACACTATTCATATAAACCCCCCAAACCCTAACAAACTCTTAAAATTACACAGCACACCAACACCAAAATTTGTATGTTTATATATTATATTTTAGGACACCAACACTGTCGTCCACCCACAAGCCGAACTGTCTTTTCACGGCAAACTACCACTACAGTATATGGTAACAGAAGAGTTCCTTAATTTGCCACAACGGCCTTAACTCTTCGGGGTCATGGGTGTCGTCATAATCATCATCTCTCTCTCTCTCTCTCTCTCTCTCTCTCTCTCTCTCTCTCTCTCTCTCTCTCTCTCTCTCTCTCTCTCTCTCGATCTAGCAAATAAAAATATAAAAATAAAACAAAAAATAATCCTCCACAGTATGAAAATAAATTTGTCAAAGTGCAAATTTTTCTGTTCCCAGGCCATGTAACTCTAAAGATGTAGCTGGGTTTCTTGGGGTCGCTGGGCATTAACGTAAATCCATAAAAGGTTTTGGAGAGATAGCGGGGCCCTTAGATGCTTCAAAGAAACAAAAAGTAATAAATTTGGGAGAGGAAAAAGAACAGGCCGTCAACCATTTGAAAGCTGCCTTAACTAGTAATGAAGTACTCGTATATCTTAGATTTGATCGCCCGTTTTCAGTGACAACAGATGCGAGTAGCGTAGCTATTGGTGGCGTAATTTCTCAACGAGATGATAAAGGCAGGGAGAGACCCATTTGTTTTGCTTCCCAGGCGTTAAAAGGGGAAGAAAAGAATTATAGTACATTCCATCGAGAGGCTTTAACTATTCTTTGGGTTCTAGAGAGGCATCGGTTCTTATTATTAGGTCAGTCGATTGAGTTGCAAAGTGATCATCGCCCCCTTCATGATTTGTATTATAAAAATGATTTGACCTCTCATCAAGCGAAATGGATTGAGAGATTGTTAGAGCTCAATATAAAGGGTTTTTTCGCCACATAGAAGGTAAAGCAAGCAAATTAGCTGATGCTTTCTCTGGAGGTGTAGTAATATGAGTAACAAGTAGGGCACAAAAGGGGAACGAAGAACGTAACCAAAATGTTGAAGATCCCCATAAAAATAGAGAGAATGGAGAACGCGATGGAAAATCTTCCAATGGGCATTCAGAAAACGGGGTTAGAGAGAGAGAGAGAGAGAGAGAGAGAGAGAGAGAGAGAGAGAGAGAGAGAGAGAGAGAGAGAGAGAGAGAGAGAGCCTTACCTTATTTGCCTTATTTTTTGTTTGGGTTCCCCCAGGTCCCTCAGTGTGAGGCACCTCGTATATCCACCAGAGAGTTGCTAATACATCTTCTGGTGTATTTTGCATCTTCCAGTCTTGGATGGTCTGGGATGCATCTTAGGTATTTATCGAGCTGATTTTTAAACGCATCTACGCTCACTCCTGATATGTTTCTTAGATGAGCTGGAAGCACATTAAATAGTCGCTGCATTATCGATGCTGGTGCGTAGTGGATTAATGTCCTGTGCGCCTTTCTCAGTTTACCTGGAATGCTTTTTGGCACCATTAATCTACCTCGGCTTGCTCTTTCTGATACTTTAAGCTCCATGAGGTTTTCAGCAATTCCTTCTATTTGCTTCCATGCTTGTATTATCATGTACCGTTCTCTTCTCCTTTCTAGACTGTATAGTTTTAAAAATTGCAGTCTTTCCCAGTAATCAAGGTCCTTAATTTCTTCTATTCTAGCAGTATAGGACCTTTGTACACTCTCTATTTGTGCAATATCCTTTTGGTAGTGTGGGTACCTTATCACATTGCAGTACTCGAGTGTACTACGCACATAAGTTTTGTAAAGCATAATCATGTGTTCAGCTTTTCTTGTTTTAAAGTGTCTGAATAACATTCCCATTTTTGCTTCACATTTAGCCAACAGTGTTGCTATTTGGTCGTTGCATAACATATTCCTATTTAAAATTACACCAAGGTCTTTAATTGCTTCCTTGTTTGTGATTGTCTCATTATTAGGTCCCTTGTATGCATACACCATTCCTTCTCTGTTTCCATAATTTATTGATTCGAATTTATCGGAGTTAAATACCATCCTATTTATCTCCGCCCATTCATATATTTTGTTTACATCTCTTTGTAGTGAGTTCCTATCTTCATCACAAGTAATTTCTCTACTTATTCTTGTGTCATCGGCGAAACTTCTCACTACGGAGTTTTCAACATCACAGTCTATGTCTGAGATCATAATAACAAATAGCAGTGCAGCTAATACCGTACCTTGGGGCACACCAGATATTACCTGGGCTTCATCTGATTTCTCGTCATTTGCAACCACTATCTGTTTTCTGTTTTGCAGGAATTCTTTTACCCATTTTCCTATCTTTCCCACAATATTATGCTTTCTCATTTTTTTCTCCAATATGTTATGGTCTACCTTGTCAAAGGCTTTTGCAAAATCCAGATAGATCACATCTGTGTCTTTTTCATTTATCATATTATTGTATATGTTTTCATAGTGAGCTATCAGTTGGGTCTGTGTACTTTTTCCAGGCACGAAACCGTGTTGACCCATCTTAAACAAATTATTTTTGACCAAATGGTTCATTATTTTCTTTTTTATTACCCTCTCATACACTTTCATAATATGTGATGTTAGACTAACAGGTCTATAATTGCTTGCCTCTAGTCTTGATCCACTTTTGAAGATAGGGGTTATATAAGCTAATTTATGTTTAACATATATCTCGCTCATATCTATACTCTGTCTTAGCAGTATTGCAAGTGGCTTCGCGATAGTGTTTGCAGTTTTTTTTAACAAAATCGCTGGAACTCCATCTGGTCCGGATGCCGATCCATTTTTAATTTCGTTTATAGCCGTGACAATATCTGCTTCATTAATATCTATATCCATTAGATATTCAACATTTTCTTCTCTCATTTCTGTTTCATTATTCTCATTCGCAATTCTTGGCGTGAACTCACTCTTATATTTTTCTGCTAATATGTTGCATATTTCCTTTTTTTCATTCGTTAGCCGTCCTTCAATTCTTAGAGGGCCTATTTCTATTCTCCTTTTATTCATCTTTTTTGCATAGGAGTAAAGTACTTTGGGGTTTCTTTTTATATTTTGAAGTGTCCTTTCTTCTAAGTCCCTTTTTTCATTTTCTTTCGACTGTATAATCTTTTGTTCTGCATTTTCTATCTTACATTTTATTTCCCTCATTTTCCACACATGTTTTTCTTTTGCAAGATTTTTCTTCCACTTTTTAATTTTCTGAAATAAGATTCTTCTGTCTCTTGGTATGCACGTCTTTTGTTTATTGTTTTTTTTCGGTACATATTTTTCAACAATTTTCTCCAGTATTTTGTACAGTACATCCGTATTTACCTGTATATTATCACTTATAAATACATTTTTCCATTCTTTATTCAGTTCTTCATTTATTTCTGACCATTTTATATTCTTACTGTAAAAGTTATATTTTCCATATCCTTCCCAAAGTTTTGTGCTTTTATTAATTCTGTGATCACTTGCTTTGGAATGAACTATCAATTCTATGACATTGTGGTCTGAAATTCCCGTGTTATACACTATTATTTCTTTAACATAATTCACCTCATTCACAAATACTAGATCTAGGACATTTTCCTTTCTTGTTGGAATGTGGTTTATTTGTTGCATATTATGTTCTAATAGCATATCTTGAAGCTTTTCAAATTGCCTCTTATCTTCTGCGCTACTATTACTATCTTTTTTATATGTACACATACAACCACTTTCTTCTATCCGTTCTTTCCAATCCACGAAAGGAAAGTTAAAATCTCCGGATAGGAGTATATTCCAGTCTTTATGGTTTCTACATATATCATCTATTTTTTCTATTATTATGTCAAACTCCTTAGTGTTTGGGGGTCTATAAACTACAATATTCATTAGTTTTTCAAATTCAAATTCTACCGCAATCAATTCACATTCTGTGTTGCTGTATTTTTCACATACTTTTCCTTGATTTATGTCTGTTCCATATATTGCGGTTCCCCCTTGATTCCTATTTTTTCTGTCTGATCTATAAGTTTGGAAACCCTTTATCTGGTCATCACTGCCAGTCTCTTGGGAATACCATGTTTCACTTATATTTAATATATCTATTTTTTCAATTTGGGTTAGCTCTTCTAAGAACTCTATTTTCCTTTTAGAGTTACTCGTGACTAAACCCTGTGCATTCATTACTATTATGGTTTGTGTTTCATCCCCATTATTTAATATTGGTAATAACATGGATTCTCCCATGCTTCCTTCCTGTTCTGATATGATGTTCTTTTCTTCATTTCCCGGAATTCTGCCATTAAAAAATCCAACTTTTCTATTATATTTGCTCTTTCGCCCTCATATTTATTTGTGTGTGTATACCTGCAACTGTCCCCATATCTGCACCAACCCCTGGCATTATAGATGCATTCTTTGTAGTTGGGCTCTAAATGTGCAGGTTTAGGTTGAAAGGCCTCATATCTTGGGGCTCTTGGTTCAAAGCGCGGTATATACACGGCCTGCTTTTTTGTTTCTTTTTTTGTTTCTTTTTTCTTTTCAGTTTGCTGAGTTTTCTTACTTTCATTCATGGTTGCAGGATGCATATATCGAAATTTTTTGTTGTAAATGCATCCTTTTCCTTCTTTTAGGTTTTTGCATATTTTTGGATGGAGATCTCTGCATTCGTCTCCATATCCGTCTAAATACGCACATTTACCATATATTTCATAATTATGGCATATCTTTGGATGCTTGTAGTAGCATCTTTCGCCAAATCTGCAATTCCCTCTTTTCAGCTTATTGCAGACTATATCCTTCTTTTCTATTTTTTCTTATTCTTGCTCTTCCCTAAAATTATGTAGGTCCGGGTAGAGTCTCTTGGGTCTATTATTTGTTTCCATCTGGTAATTTATTTCTTCATAAGTATGTTGTTGGATGGCATCATAGGTTATATCAATGATTTCTTCTGCATCCTTACACATATCCTGTTCATTGTTCTCTTCTTCTTCTTTTTCTTCTTCTTCTTCTTCTTCTGTTTCTTCTTCTTCCTCTTCTTTATCTTTAACTATTTGCAGATTTAGTCTCGACTTAATTATATTTTCTATCCAGACTAAGCATGTTGAGCAGAATACCTTTGTGTCTTTATTTTTTATTTTTTGCTGTATTTCAGCACATGTGGGATGTGTTGGGACATGACAGGCATCACATTTTCTAATCAATTGTTGAGGATTATTAATGGAATACCATATCTTACATGTATTACACCATTTTGGCATTCTTTTTCCCATTGCATCAATCAGCATATTCACCATATTGGACTTCTTATTGTTCTTTGATGGAATGTGTTGATTGATGTAGACTTTCTTTATAAATCTCTTTAACACTTGGATTTTCTTTGGAATTTCTTCTATTATTTTGCTGATGTTTTCCGCAGATTTGCTCCAGTTTATTGGATCATATTGTTTCAATATGTCTGCGAATATTTTTCCGTCACATTGGTTGACGTTACTAGTGACCTCTGTTATCAGACGGTCGAGCTCCTGTTTCGCCAACTCATGGAATTTATTTTTTGCTGAGTCCAGCGATGTCTCTCCAAGCCTTGCCCGTGTTGTACATAGCCATCTTGATTAGATTTTTAATAATTCACAAGATAACTATTCTATGCCGACGTTTTATCCCACTTCTCCGACCTCAAACTAATCACTGACTATTCACGAAAACTTGCAGCTATATTGCACTCGATAGCCTTTTGTTATCCGCATTAAATCATGATATTTATAGGGTCGCAAAAGTGTAATCACTAACCGGCACACACATACAAAACTGAGAGCGAGAGAGCGAGAGAGAGAGAGAGAGAGAGAGAGAGAGAGAGAGAGAGAGAGAGAGAGAGAGAGAGAGAGAGAGAGAGAGAGAGAAAGATTAAACTTAGAAGAGCAAGAGAGAGGGAGGGAGAGAGAGAGAGAGAGATACGAACGGCGAAGGGGAATATATGTGGATGACCGAGGACATGACCAGGGGTGTCCAGAATGAATGCCCTGGTGATGCAGGTTTGATTAACTTGGGAGGTTGGGACATACAAGAAGTCCGAGAGGAACGGAAAAAAGAGGAATGGATGGAATGAGTGAGAGCAGCGTTTAAAAGGGAATCGGAGAGTTATCCATCATTTCTGAGTATACCTCGTGAGAATTTTTTTTTATTGAAATTGATGTCTTATATTGTGCGTACGAGAAGAGGGGAGGGGAATTTTGTGCATGGGTAGTTCTTCCTTCTAATTGAATTAAACAAGTCATCCTTATTTAACATGCAAGTCCGTATGCAGGGTATTTAGGGATTGATGGAACATTAAGGAGAGCACGTGAATCCTTCTTTTGGTTAGGAATGAAAAAGACTATAGAGAATTATATAAAAGGTTGCCATGCTTGTAACTGTTTCAAAGAACCAAAAAACATTGTACGGGAAGCCAGAAAGTGGCAGGTGGTTCCCATTAAATTCTAGAGAGTGCATATGGATCTAGTAGGACCATTTCCTACTGGGTTAACACAACATGTGTATATATGTGTATTTGTTGATTCATTTACTCGGTACACTCATACTTACGCAATACTGGATAATTCTGCAAATTCATTATCCAGGTGCTGTGCTCTTTCATTACTAGGTTTGGTTGCCCAAAAATTTTGATGAGTGATAATGGTCTTGATTTTAAGAATAAGGTGGTGAAATCAGTCATGGACTTGATGAAAGATGAACACTTTTCAGTAACCACATATAGTCCTTCAGTAAATAGCTTAGTAGAGTTACATAATAGGATAGTAGTGCGAATTTTGCTTTACTTAGTGGCTGACGACCCCCCTTCATTGGCATGTCATGCTTACTACAGCTGAGCTAGCTTTGAACATTGCATATAAAGCTTCAATCAGGGACACACCTTTTTTTTTAGTTTATGGACAGGATCCTGTGTTACCATATAAGGTACTCATTATTTCGCAACAATTGCCAAACTATTGAACTGAGCAATACCGTGTATATTTATAAAATCTATTGAGTAGAGTAATGAACACCACTGAAAGGTTTTTGAAAAGAGCTAATGAAAATCACAGCTCAAAATATGATGGTCGGCTCAAAACCGCACCGGTAAAAGTATTTGGGGGCGATCGTGTCTATTTGAAACGATTACAACCTAGGAAACACAAACTAGATCCAGCGTATTTGGGTCTGTACAGAGTATAGATGGTAAAGTCTAACACAGTTCCAAGTTATGATACAAAGCATTGTTAATGGCACAGTGTCTGAACATGATCAGGCACACATTCATATGGTACATGAAGAGGGTTTTCAAAATTGTTCCTCCTTACCCCTGCATACGTGACCTCCCTCGAGTTGATGAGTAAAAATTCTATTTTTGCCTTTGCTGTTGTAGTTGTTGAACATACCTCATTTCTTCTTTCAACGTGTTTGAAATAAATGTGAAGATAACAATGTGTTATATTGATGCTAAGTTTATACGTAAAATGTTGTGGTAATTTTGCTGAGTGTGGAAATACGTAAAACTTTAATGAATGAACCTTAAAATAATCAGAGGTTAAATAGGTCAAGTGAAATTTTTCAGGCGTATGCTATATTATTCATGTATTTATATGACTCTTGGCTGCTGTGGCTATTCCCGAATGGCAAATGGTTGCGGGATTGAAGTTCAGCCTTGAGGATTAGCAATGTTCGAGAATCTGTAGATGTGAATAGCTTATACATAATATTATAAGAGAAGGGCAGGAAGATGAATGATTTTCTCAGGAAAACGGCTAGTGGCCACCGGTTGAATGTTGCAAGTCCAAACCTTGTAGTGATTTAAATAAATGGTGAAACGGTGGTGGTGAGTTGTTTTGGGAAATTGTGCCGTAAACCAGGACAAGTAAAATCGAGGGATAAAGGAATATCTATTCCTACCCCTATCCCGCCCAAGAAGCCCGTATTGCCCGCAACCAGAGGGAGGTTATTGATGAGGTTATGAAGACTTCATGTTATGATATTTTTTTTTTCACTTAGGGTATTTTTGTGTTTTGGTTGCAGAGGTCTTGAGAAGAAATGATTAGAATTATTTATCTTGTTTTGTGTACATGCAATTTTTTTTTTTTTGTGAAAGATATGTTGATTTTTTGGGTGATTTGTATATATATATATATATATATATATATATATATATATATATATATATATATATATATATATATATATATATATATATATATAATGTTGCAGCTCTGTTTAGTACATGCCATGCCTATTCCGGGTTGGAATGTCCTCCATATATCATAGACTAGTGAGGGTAAGGGCAAACCTCCTCCCGGAGTGAGGAACTTGGGGGTAGGGCGGGAGGGGAGTAATGTCCTAATTCATATATGTAGATGTCTTGTACTATAAGGTAAATAAATTCAATATTCATTAGTATTCCACAAAAACCTACGTGTCACTATGTTTTGTAATGATTGCATTTTGTAACGAAGGGAGTTTTAGTTCCCGGTGAGCGGTCGAGTTGACAAGCCCATCACCTTAGAGGGTAGTCGTGTATTGTGTATTTACGAAAGAACCTTTTGTGATAAATGAAGAAAAGCCATATGCTGACGTCTCATTATCGGACTGCACAGGTCATAAATACACACATAAACACAAACACACACACACACACATACATATATATATATATATATATATATATATATATATATATATATATATATAGTGTGTGTGTGTGTGTGTGTGTGTGTGTGTGTGTGTGTGTATATATATATATATATATATATATAATATATATATATATATATATATATATATATATATATATATATATATATATATATATATATATATATATATATATGTATGTATATATATATATATATATATATATATATATATATATATATATATATATATATATATATATATATATATATATATATATATATATATATATATATATATATATATATATATATATATATATATATATATGTGTGTGTGTGTGTGTGTGTGTGTATATATATATAATATATATATATATATATATATATATATATATTATATATATAATATATATAATATATTACTGGAAAATCTATCTCATACTTCATGGTTTTCCCTCTTCTTAATTTAGTCCATAATTAGCATATTTCGATGCTTGAGGCAGCTGTGATAACCATATCAAATCGGTGTTTTTTTTTTTCTTTTTCTTTTTTCATACAAGAGGAATATAGCTCTACCCAGACTGCAGAGTTTTTTTTTTCCAGTGCTAATCAAACTGCAGCAACTCTTTTGTCTCCATTTTTGTCCTGTTTGTGCTTTCATACTTTCTCTTCTGAACATAATATACAATGTGTGCTTCTTTGTAATTCTATACTGGCTTTTGTACATTGGGCGGGACTTCGTCGTTTGCACAAAGCTCAATTGTAGACACTTTGCTTGGTGTAAGAGCATTCAAAAGAGCTGCGCCTTTCGTTATGATAAGATCAGCAATAGGCCCTTTATCATGGATGTATGATGCCAGCTGTTTTGGTAGAGAAAGCCGATGCTAGTTTGTGCCCTGGTGCAACCGTCCATTCTGCGACAGTGATGTTGGACAATATTGATTTTCATGTTGAAACCATTCAATTAATTTAATTTTTGTTTTACGACCAAGTATCTACTTCTTCACTAGCTTGTCATTTTTGGAAATGATTAGAGCATCAGTGTAGTCCTAATCCATAGCTCGGGCTTTTCCAAGTTCTGGGATGTGAACAAGTATCTGTTCTTCCAACCGTTGTTGGTGAAAAAAAGCAAGCAACAACATTTAGCTCTTTCAGTCTTTGTTTGTCGAATCGTAAAGTTTTGTCAGCATAAAATACCAATGCCCAACTGCAGTTAACTCCTTGTTTGTTATATAGGCAACATTAAAAGCTGAGCGAAAGCATGGGCAATACCTATTGTCTGTATTGCATATATTCAGTTATCTAGGAATTTGTCCAGGCTCTTTTCATGTGGCACATGGCTGCTAGACAGCATACCTTATACATATGGTATATTGAAACAAAATCTCTAGCACTATTGGCCATAAGTTTCTAATTTAGTAGGTTGATGGCACATTGTCACTGCTTTTCGTGTAAAGGCATG
>NC_090734.1:94032393-94039893 GCF_036898095.1 Palaemon carinicauda
AATTAAACACAATGCTCTGAAAAGATATTACCAAAGCAAAGAAAAAATGCATGATAAATACAGATCACATATATGGTACATTGCTTAGCAAATTTTTCTATGGTACCAAAAAAAAAATACTGATATACATATGATTCGGTAACTTGTTAAAGAATAATTGTTACCTTTGTCAGAAACATAGATTAACAAAATACGGTAATTAATAAAAATATTTGTTACCTTGGTAAAGATTCAATTTTAGTGCACAAACACGAATTCCTGGTACGTACACGTACAACGGTTTCGTACACACACACACACACACACACACACACAACACACACACATTATATATATATATATATATAATATATATATAATATATATATATATATATATATATATATATATATATATATATATATATATAATATATATATATATATATATATATATATAATTATATATATTATATATATATATATATATATATATATATTTATATATAATATATATATATATATATATATATATATAATATATATATATATATATATATATATATATATATATATATATATTATATATATATATATATATATATATATATATATATATATATATATATATATATATATATATATGCGGCTTATATATTTTATTAGATGCCCATAGATTCTGTTATTTTTATTTTTTTTTCTCTTTTCTTTTAACATTCCGGCTTACATATTTTATTAGATGCCGAGAGAAAAAAAAATGATTTATTTTTTAAATGTTTTTTTTAATGTATTTTTAGCAATGCAAATTGTTCTACAGTTTTTTCAATTACATATTACTAGCGTATTAACTGTTTTCGTTCACACGCTATTCCGTGACAATTTTACTCCTTTTAGCGAATGAGGTGGCCACTTCAAACAGCTTTAAACTGAATTAAATAAGGAGTTTTGTCTGGACATGGCAAAACGTTCTGTTTTAGCTGCAAACTGTTCCGTTACCTACGCCAAACAAGGATGTTCACGGCGATAATATCATCACCGTCACAACTGTTCCTGCTAGTAGTATGGGGTGAAGAAATTCCTTATAAGTCGGTGACAGGTGGTCCATCTCGGTCAATTTCATCAACCGCTTGGCTACCTGTTTGTTGTATGGGAGAGGTATGATGGCATTGTAGACGTCCACGTGAATTTTGCGAAGTAGGCTCGTTCTCTGATGATGATCTTTATCCCGGTCACCTTGGAATTAGGGGATGTGCCGATACAACCATCTGCTGCAACACAGATTTTTGCATAGGACGTGGATCCGTCCGGGCATGATACATTGAAGCCGTCCTTGTCGTAACTTATCCACGAGCCGTTGTTCAGTTGCAATTGAACTCATTATTGTCAAAGGGGGTAAAGCTTATCCAGACAATTTTCACTTGTAAGGGAGAGAGCACCGTCTAGCACTATACCTAACTCGCATGAATCAATTAAGTTTCTATGGAATCAAATGAGTCAGCTGTACATATTTTTCTATCCATTGCATCTGAACAGTGAGTTAATTGATTTAAGTCTTTAATGACCGTATATGTTTCCTTGTCTGGGGAAATCAATACGTGTCCTGTCAAACTGGATATTACTGGATTTGAGTGATTCGTCATGAAAGTCGGAAATGGTGATATCCTGTAAGATTGTCAGGCATCAGAAAAATCAAAAGGAATTGTAATCATAATCTTGTTATTTTCAACGCTTACTGTAATTAGGCTGTAATAAAATTCTAACCTACATTCGTCTAACAAAGGAACATAGCCTAGTTTCTCCCGTCTATTCCTCCAGAACTAACTTTAACTATTTTATCGGCAACAAATGGGGCGACAGTACACCTTTAGTTGCTAACATGATAGCTTCTACATAATATTTGGATTTCTCAATGAAATGTGCAATTCTGTTATGTAGGTGATCTATTTTTTAATCATAATACGTTAACGTTGCCAACAAATCGTGTACTTCCATAATCTGACTGATATTACTGGAATGTTCATTTACTAAATCCATAATTTGATTGATTGAAGCTAACTGATTCCTTAGTTCTGACATAATCAATTCATCTTCATGAGTCAAGAACTAAATTTTCTTATTTTTATTACTAATCTTAAGATGATTGGAATTTCCTAAAACTAAACTTGCTATAGGCCCAATGATGTTTAATGCAGCAAAATAAACGGATTTGTCTTTCTTTATGTTCGTGTCCTACAGTCCATATCAAAGTCTTATTTTGCAAGTCATCAGATAGTATCTCTGCAACTTTAGTGTCGATCCAAGCGAACTCTCTGTAGTCAAATGAAAATGTCTTCTATGCAACTCATCTAATGAGACAGCAAACCTTAAAATGGCGCTTTTCAAGCTTGTGACATCATTCTCTGGAAGAAAAATTGCTCGCATATGCACTTCTACAACTACGTTTCTTGATGTAATAAAAACGTCTTCTTGACTTTCAACTATAGTGCCATATTTAAATTCTATACTTTTAGTTTTAGAGCTCTTCCCACACGAGAAAAATGTCTGATGCGAACAATATCACTCCCAACAACAAAAAATTCATCTTGGAAACCTGTAACGAGAAAAATATATGTAATTACTCCTGTATTACGAAGAAAACTTTTAATTATACTCTTAAAAATCTTCCCTCACTTTCCCTCTCTTTTTTTTTTAATTTCTTATGTGAAGCCAATAGTACTATTCTCTCATCCGTGGGTTGGGATACATTTTAAACTCTAAACCTATTGGCCGTTAATGTTTCCAAAATGTTAAATGGGCCTTCAAACTTAGATGTTAGTTTATAATTGAGTCCTTTACGTACATTTACCTGTATATATATATATTATCACCCACGGTATATGTTTTAGTTGGCTTCACTATTTTATCAAGATTCCTTTTCATTATGATTTGTGATTCTTCTAAATTCTTTCGAAGGATATCATATCAACTTTTGATTGCATTTATACATTCTTTTAAAGGATTTGATAGATTAGTTGTTGGCGTAATACTTGGAAAGGCGTTCTAACTGGGGTATCATACAATGCTTCATGCGGTGACATTTTAATTGATATATGATATGAATGATTCAGAGTACTCAGTACCGCAGTATTGCAATATCCCAGTTGGGGTCTGATCCCCCTAGTGTTACTCTCTAATAAATTTAAAACCCTCCTATTTGCTCTTTCCACTAGCCCATTCAACTCTGGGTGATATACCATGGTATTTATTTTCTTTATGCTAAGGAATTCACACAATGAGGTAAGAAAGTGATTATTAAATTCACCACCCGAGTCTGAGATTATCATGTGTGGAATTCCATGTTTACAAATGTAATACTCGTAAAACTTCTAGCGCATTCAATCGCAGTTTTGTAGTTTTAAGCATTTATTAGTTCTGTATATCGAGTTAAAGCATCTACAATTACTAAGAGGTGCTTATATCCTCTGTCTGACTCGTAAAATGCTGTTAAACAAATCTAAATGTATTCTTTCAAAGGGTTGATTGGGCAGGGGATAAGCCCCTAGGCTGACAGGTTGTTTTCGTATGCGCTTTGTTTTCCTGACATGTGCGACAATTAGCTAAGTGTTTTTTTATATCTGTAAGTATTGTATGACAATAAAACAATGATTTGGCTTTTCTGTGAAATTAATGAGAACCCCGGGTGTCCATGTAATGGATTTGCATGCAACCAATTTAGGACAGTGGAAATAAGTGAGATTGGTACTACTACCTGGTCGTTAGTTACATGTGGTGTATTGCTGGTTTTCCTTGTCACGGTCCTACACAGAATATTATTTTTGATTATATAATTCTGCTGCTTATACTTTATATATCCTTTTTCCTTATGATTGCTTTTCAAAGCCTTTATAATTGTTTCTGTTTTCTGATCTTTCTTTGCTCATTCTGTAATAATTCAGCGCTCCAGCCTAAATCTTCTTGTTCATATATCGTTTTAACAATAGGCATGGATGTTGATATATCTATTAATTCAGCTAAAGGCTCCGTACAAGATGACACGGGGTTGAGTGATAATGCATCCGCAATGATATTTGCTTTCCCAGGTAAATACCCACTTCTTGCGCCAAAATCTTGAATGATCAAATGCCACCGAGTTCGTTTAGGGCTGTGGTTGAAGCTTTTAAAGAACTCGGTTAGTGGTTTATGGTCAGTAAGAACCTTAACGGGATAACCGTATATTATGAACTTAAAATGCACTAGTGAATTAACAATAGCTAGCCCTTCCTTGTCTATTATTGCATACTTACTTTCGGAAGTTCTCCGTTTTCGAGAATAGAAAGCTATCGGGAAAAATTGTTTATCATATTGCTGAAGCGATACCCCTCCTACTCCTAAGTCTGAGGCATCTGTTGCAATGAAGAATTCCTTACCGAAGTCAGGAAATTTTAAGATAGGAGAACTACACAGTTCATCTTTCAAGGTATTAAACGCCTGTTGATGATGCTCAGACCATATGAAATCTACGCCCTTCTTCGTAAGATCAGTTAAAGGAGCGGCTTTTATTGAATAGTTGCGTATAAAACGCCTGTAATATCCAATACAACCCAGAAATTGCTGTATTCCCTTGACATTAGTAGGTAAGGGAAAATTACGTAAAGCCGACACCTTATCATGGACTACTTTAAGACCTTGGCTTGACACCATGAAACTCAAATATATTAATTCTGTTTCGAAACATTCACCCAAACATCAAGAGAGAGAGAGGATATGACGACATCACACAGAACCATATAAAACTAAGTACAATTTTCATATTCATTTCAGTTTGGGCAGTGAAGTGTAGTTATCACGAGTCGTTAGTCGATTATTACCGGGGTGAGTGGTTTGCTAATCTTTTATTTTCCTTTCATTAAAGGAAACTGTGTTCAACTCCGAATTCTCATCTAGAATTTTTCTCTTTGTGCTAATTCCGTTTTCTTTCAGAAATTCTCGGGAAATGTCTTGGGATTAGTAGCATTGTTTTTGGGGAATTTTATTATAATCTTTATCATTGGGTGCTTATGCGTTTACGCAGTGGACGTCTGTATTCATATAGATATTTTGATAGAATTGCAAGGGGTCGAAGAGATAGGAAAAGAAATACAGTAGTCATGACGCCCCCTGTAAGCCCCATCCCTGGACCTAGTGGCGTAGGACAGATTAATCCTCTCCCGATTGTGACTCTTGTAAATGCCATGTCTGCAATCCTTCCTTTGCAGGGTCGGGTTAATGGGTTCTTGCCTCAAAATGTGGAGTCATGGATTTCATCCGTCGATGCCCATTTAAATGCCAAACAAATCGTAGACCCTTTTGTACAATTACAAGAAGCTAAAAGTTTTATAGATTTTTCAAAGGGGGATGCGAGTGCGTATTTAAGAGGTGTTTAATTTCAAGAAGCAGTTACCTGGGATGATTTCAAAGTTAGGTTACGCACGATCTATGGGGGTGAAGAAGCCTTGGATGTAGTATTAACGTTAAGAAATACACTTAATCAAGCCACTATGAATTGGCTTAATGTTATTGAGAGAGCAGCTCTCATAGCTGATAAGCTTAATGAATATCAAGATATTTCAGGTAATTCCTCTTGGGTTACTAGAGATAACATCTCCGTGGAAGATTTTTTACGGTTAATGTATTTAACTTGCATGACACTTATGTTGCCTGAAGCTTCAGTGCGGTGTTTTGATAAAAATTTAACGCCTGCAAGTACGGAATTGGATGTATATAAACAGATAAAAAAACACATGTCTAAGTGCCCTGATCTTGATCCCGTGTTAACTCAAGTTTTTGCAAAGAATGAAAAAAAGCCAAAACAAGTAAATGTAGTTAATAATTGTCAAGTTGCGGGAATGACGTGTTATAATTGCAAACGTCAGATCACTTGATCGTGGACTGCAAAACTAAATTCTGTTCGATACATAATAGTTCGACTCATTCATATAGTCAGTGCTACTCGTGTAAGACACAACAGAATCCTAGAAATACACAGTCAATTCCACAGTCAGTTCCATATGGAAATAAAACAAAAAATCCTCATTTTAACAATAAGAAGAAACAGCCAAACGTCAATGTACTTCAGAATCAGAAACAAACAAACACTTCTTCGAATAACGCTGAGCCTGGGTCGTCGAACCAGACCTCGCAAAGTCAGACTAATTTTCAGAATGTGCAGAACAAAGCAAATACCACATAATTAACTCCAGTGTGGAAGAGAGTGATGTTGGGTTAAGGTCATTCATGTCAACATCAATAGTATTGAATAATGAATTTAATGTTTTATCAGATCATTGTGAGGCAATAGACTTTCCTATGAAACACACGGCCGAATTAAGTAAAACAGTGCATGCTCCCGTAGATTTGCAACGAATTCATACAATAATAAGCCAAAATGAGTTACGACCAACCTTATATGCTGTAAATTTAGAACACAAATCCTTTACGTTATTTTTTGACTCTGGTAGTCCACGTAATATCATGGATTTGAGGGCACATCATTTGTTGTTTTCGAACTTTCCGATAGAAAAATCCAGAGTAAGACTCTCGGGTATAGGAAATAATGAATTAAATGTCATAGGCATAACTCATGTTCAATTCAAAGTCGGTAAACGCACGTTTGCCGATACATTTGTTGTTGTACAAAACATTGATATGTATCCAGCTGTAATTATAGGATACCCATCTATGGGAAATCAAAACATTATATTAGCCCCTGCCAAGCACGGCGTGTATATCAAAGGAAAATTCTATAAGTCTTCTAATACCTTAAAATCAGTTTTGGATAAAAAAGAGACAGCAAATGTAACCGTAACGTACGTTGAAGAACCAATAACTTGTCTCACTAATAAAGAAATAATATACGCGACCCAGCAGAATTCTCGTTCACCTGTAATATCATCTTGCACGCAATCTATTGAGCCAAACCTACCTTCGAATTTAATAGTGCAAATAAAGAAAACATTACCGGGATCTGAAATATTAATCCTTTCCAACACTTTGAAAACTAACGGATTGTCTGTCACATAAGCTATTTATACAGTAGGCTCACATCAACAATGTAATATTGAAGTCTGTAATCATTTAAATAACACTTTAGTAATTCACAAAAATCAACATATCTTGGATGTAGAAGTTTATAAACATCGTATTCTTACCATTGCTGAAATCAATCACGCTCAATCAGTTGCAGATGGATCCCTTTTGCAATCTATTAAAAATAAAATCAATAAACACATTCAAGACGAAGAAATTCAGCAGAAAATTTTTGGACTTTTAACTAAATATCATGATGTTTTTTCCACTACGGATGGATCCTTAGGAAAAACAGATGTGATCGAGCATCAAATAAGGTTAAAGGACAAGCAGAAAATTATCTATGTACCCTCGTACAGACTCCCTATGAAATTCAAGAATGAAATAAATGATGAAGTAAGTAAAATGCTAGAAGAAGGAGTCATTAGGAAATCAAACAGCCCTTATAATTTTCCATTAATAGTTTTACCGAAAAAAG
>NC_090734.1:94044893-94054893 GCF_036898095.1 Palaemon carinicauda
TTTACGGGCTCCCAAAAACTCATAAGGACGGTATTCCCTTACGCCCAATCGTCTCATGTAAAGGGTCATTTATATATAATTTATCAAAATGGTTAGCAGACTTGCTGTCTCCCTTTTTAGGGAGCTTTTCTTCAGCTCATATTAAGCATGCAGAGGACTTCATCCAGAAATTCAATAGATTAAATATCCCGGTAAACAATGTAAAACTCTTGAGTCTTGACGTAGAATCCCTATTTACAAAGGTCCCGATCAACGACGTATTAGGTTTCTTGAGGGAAAAATTAATCCCTTACGAAGATCACTTCCCCCTCGGTATTGAAAAAAACAATTAAGTTAATCAAACTAAGCGTGTCAAATAACGTTTTCTCTTTCAATGGAAATTTTTACAAACAGAAATTTGGTTGTAGTATGGGCAGCCCGTTATCTCCAATTTTAGCTAACCTCTACATGGAATACTTTGAAACAGAAATTTTAACAACAATTAAACCTACAAACATGGTTTGGCAACGCTATGTTGATGACATTTTCACATATTGGGATGATAGCTGGGGAGATTTCAATATATTTTTCAATAATCTAAATTCCCTAGTCCCTAGCATAAAATTTAAAACTGAATGGGAAAAAGATGGAAAATTAGCTTTTTTGGACATACAAATTATAAGGGAATCGACGGGGTATAATTTTACTGTGTATAGAAAACCAACTTTCTCTATTTCCTACATTCATTTCTTTAGTTATCACGACATTTCTGTAAAAATTGGAGTAGCTTGCAATCTATTTCTTAGAGGTTTGAGAATTTGTTCCCCGGCCTACCTAAATAAAGAATTTGAAATCATCCGTAAACAACTCGCCCAGCTATTCTACCCGACGTATGTCATAGAAAAGGCCATCAACAAAGCCAACACGATATATTATAAAGATCATGATGTTACTAACCAAAGAGATTTTAAAAATAAGATAAAACTCCCATATATAGAAGGTATTAAAAATATAACAAATCATATCAAAACTGAGAACCCCTTTGTTTTTTCATATCCAAAGACCATAGGAAGCGCCCTTATTAATGTTTATCAAAATAAAAGAGAGATAGAATCCGGCGTTTACAAAGTACCATGCAGGGATTGTGAAAAAGTGTACGTTGGGCAAACTGGCCGTTCGCTATCTCAAAGATTATCCGAACACAAAAGATCTGTTAGATATGGGTATGAAAACTCGGGGATTTTCATTCACCTTAGGGATTTAGGGCACCAGATTAACTGGAGTGAGTCGTCTTTGCTTTTTAAGAGTACCTGTCCGTACAGAAGGAAAATCCTGGAATCAGCCATCATAAATCAATCAAACACAATGAACCTATGTGGGGGCCAATGGAAAGCTGACACAGTGGACAATACTCTTCTCAACCCTATCATTAAGAAGATAATCCACGGAGACCGGCCACCAGACATGCATCAGAGGTCAAGACTTCCTCCAAGCGGCTCAACAATAAGAACACGCACCTGAATGTAATTAAATTTGGCTAATCCTTCCAGCAATTATAACAACTATAGAACAATTGAACACACCCTTTTGCTTTCATATATAAACCGTCACTCTCCACTGTAAGCCTCACTTGTACTTTACATCCTGAAGAGGGTCGATGTTTATTGACCGAAATATAGTGTGATTTATTCATATTTCCTGTGTTTCTTTTATGGGCCTTTTTGAAAAAACATGTTAAACTGTTCGATTACAGTTATAAATAAGACATATATATATATATATATATATATATATATATATATATATATATATATATATATATATATATATATATATATATATATATATATATATATATATATATATACACACAAACATATATATATATATATATATATATATATATATATATATATATATATATATATATATATATATATATATATATATATATATATATATATATATATATATATATATATATATATATATATATATACACACAAACATATATATATATATATATATATATATATATATATATATATATATATATATATATATATATATATATATATATATATATATATATATATATATATATATATATATATATATATATATATATACATATACAATTTGGTTTTTGTGAAGGCCTTGGAGCGGGTGATGTCCTTCTCACAATCTCCAATGCTGTACAGAAATCCCTTGATTGTGGTCAGGAAGTTCGTATGATTGGCCTTGATTTTAGTGCTGCCTTTGACAGTGTTAATCATAAGGCCCTTGTTTTCAAACTCAAACAGTTGGGAGCGGGTGGTTCGTTTCTTGGCATTATTATATATTTTTTTTTAAGTAATAGATCTCAAAGAGTTGTGGTTGATAGGCACTATAATGAATATAGGAATGTGATATCCAGTGTTCCACATGGTAGTGTTCTTGGCCCATTACCTTTTATACTATTTACACATTACATGTGGTTTTGCCTAGAAAACAAGCTTGTTGCATATGCAGATGATACTACTCTTCGCATCAATTCCATCCCCTGAATATAGATCTGGGGTTGGTGAATCCATCAATAGAGGATTAGCTAAAATTAGTGTATGGTGCAAATTATGGGGTATGAAGTTGAATCCTAACAAAACTCAAAGTATGATTGTAAGTAGTTCAAGGACGGTGGCTTCCCAACATCCGGATCTCAGTATTGATAATGTTTTTTTAAATTCGTATGACTCCTAAAATTTTAGGTGTGATTTTCGACAGCAAATTTACTTTTGAGAAACACATTAGGTCTATGCTTTCTTCAGTTGCACAAAAAAATTGACATATTGAGAAAGTTTTACAAGATTTTCGGTGATCAATCTATTCTGAAGAAGTATTTTAATTCTCTCATTCTACATTGTTTTGAGTATTGTTCTCCTGTGTGGTGTTCAGCTGCTGATTATCATCTTAATTTGTTGGTCAGAAACTTACGGTCTATTAAATTTATTATTCCAGATCTAGATATTACTCTTTGGCACCGTCGTTCAATTAGCTCATTATGCATGTTGCATAAGATTTTTCATAGCTCTGACCATCCCTTACATTCAGATCTCCCTGGACAATTCTTTCTTGTTCGTAATACTAGGCAGGCAGTTAATTCTAATAGCCAGGCCTTCTCAATCATAAGGCTCAATACTACACAGTATTCTAGAAGTTTTATTCCAGCTGTTACCAAGTTCTGGAATGATCTTCCTAATTGGGTAGTTGAGTCAGTAGAACTTCAAATGTTCAAAGTTGGAGTAAATATTTTTATTTTGAGCAGGCTGACATGAGTCTTTTTATAGTATATATATGCCATACCTGATGTTGACATTGTTAATAGTTTATATAGCTCAAATCTGTTTTGACGCTGTTACTGTTTTTAAAATGATATATTGTTAATTTATTCTCATCATTTATATATTTCCTTTCCTGACTGGGCTATTTTTCCCTATTGGAGCCCTTGGGCTTATAGCATCTTGCTTTTCCAACTAGAGTACGTAACTTGGCTAGTAATAATAATATATATATATATATATATATATATATAT
This sequence comes from Palaemon carinicauda, assembly GCF_036898095.1. Taxonomy (NCBI): domain Eukaryota; kingdom Metazoa; phylum Arthropoda; class Malacostraca; order Decapoda; family Palaemonidae; genus Palaemon; species Palaemon carinicauda. The sequence goes on from NC_090734.1 coordinate 94,048,442, forward strand.
ATATATATATATATATATATATATATATATATATATATATATATATATATATATATATATATATATATATATATATATATATATATATATATATATATATATATATATATACTGTATATATAGACATATTTATACATACACACATTAATACATATAAATGAGATTCCTACTTTTTGGATGGAATTCTTATTTGTGTGAAGTTATAAGTAAATCATGATTATCATTTTGTTGATTTAATGATAAGAAAAGATATTTAGTGAAATATTAACTGTTGCTGAGTGATGATATGTGATTGTAATATGCTTAGCTTTACTTGTAATGGCATTAGTTTTTTTTAGGAAAACTACAAAACCTTTGTCTTTTTGCTTGCCGCCAAAACCCTTTCAATGTTCATCAGTATCCTGTTCTATATCCAGCAACATACACATAAATATATACACACACACACACACACACACACACACACACACATATATATATATATATATATATATATATATATATATATATATATATATATATATATATATATATAGATATATATATATATATATATATATATATATATATATATATATATATATATATATATATATATATATATATATATATATAGATAGATATATATATATATATATATATATATATATATATATATATATATATATATATATATATATATATATATATATATATATATATATATATATATATATATATATATATATATATATATATATATATATATATATATATATATATATATATATATATATATATATATATATATATATATATATATATATATATATATATATTTATATATATATATATATATATATATATATATATATATATATATATATATATATATATATATATATATATATATATATATATATATATATATATATTTGGGCTCAGGCCATGTCGTCCTGATGGAAGGTTTCTTTAGTAGCTTTCTAAGGGTATATATGACTACAGTGATATTCCATGAGAATTAAACTAAAGGTTTCACAGAATTCTATCTTCTGATGCGATTATCCTTAACGTTTTCCTTTAGGATATCGTATAATGACAGGGTACATATTCTTGACAAGCCACATAGCTATCTGCACCCCACATAGCGTTTAAGCTTCGAGGGGGAAGCTGGTGGCAAGATATGGGAGGAGCCGTTACAAAGTTCTCCTCCTTCGTTACTGTTATGGTACTCGGATGACGTCATAAACTCCGCCATCTCATAAACTCCGCCATCTTGGCTGACGTCATCACCTCGCGCGTCCTCCATTCCTGCTGTAGTAGGGTCTATGACCAGGTGTTTTTTCCCAGTTGTTCGCTATTTACTGCCAACATATCGCAATTTTCATCTTCTGCCTCGGGAAAGTTGAGTACCATATTCTTATATTGTATAACTTATCTCTGGCCGTAAAGTAACGCCTATTTATTTTTAAATACCGTGTTTTGTGGTGGAGCTATTGCCTAATGGGAGGCGTCCCTGACGCTGTTGTTCGCTTCGCCTGCTTCTTTTAGTTAGCCAGAACAACTATCCTGGTTTCTTAACTAATTATCAGTGTTAGTTATTTTGTCTTGATTGCTAGGAATTAGTTATATTATGCCGATAGTATTCTTTAATTTTGGCGAGTATAGGTAGCCGAATTTATGACGCTAGAGATGCTAACCCAGTCGGCTAGACACGGTAGTCTAGTCGTTTTAGTTTAATTTCATGCATGGTATATTAAGTGTTCCTGGTGTTATTTTATTAAATGAGGATATTAGGCATTTATATATAAAAGATTCAGTGATTGCACATGGGTTTTTCTCATTGTAGAAAGTATAAAATGGGTTTTGATGATCTTGGTAGTCGATTCCTTCGCCCCTAACCTAACGGCTTAGGGGCTTTTGTATACTTTCACACCTCCCCTGTTACCTTTACCTAAGGTAATCTCTCCACCCTTTGAGGTAGCCTAGGCTACATCCTAGCCCCCCTTACCTTGAATCGTATTCAAGTGAGGTTAGGCTAGGATTTTCTTTCCGTCCAGAGCCATAGCTCAAAAGCTTTGAGTTAGGGTCAGAACCTCAAAGTATCAGTCATTTGCCCCCAGCTACCCTATTAGATGAATGCACTCTCCTTTAGGTCTCCGCTGGATGTCAAAAGGGCGGGGGGGCCTCTGCCCTCCCCACCTGTGCCACACCTGGTAGGGTTACGACCCCTCCTCCCTGTGGCCTAGCGACGTGTTCTACGCCTGCCTTCCCCGGGCTAGGGGATATGTTTCCCCCAGCCTAGGTTAGGCAGGCCCTGAGATTCTGTTTCTTTATAGTTTGTGACGTCATGGCCATGCCGTTCTTTTACTGTATTAACCCACACTAGGCTGGAGAATGTATTCATCCTATACCTGGGATGGTGCTGGTACTGAAACAGAATCCCCTTTAGGGTGTTGGGGCAGGCTCACACCAACTCCCACACCCCTTCACAGGACCCTTTCCCCTCCCTCTCAGTCCTTTAGTGCTGGCCTAGCCATCACACCCCTGTCCACCGTCCTATAACTCGACCGAGTGCCGGTGGGTTGTGGGGTCGGTTCGGTCCTTTTGCCTGCTAGGACGATCTGCTTCGCTTCCCGCACATAGTTGAACTATGGGATAGCGTAACGACAGGTCGGTCTGCTAGCGGTAGACCTCCATGCTATCTTAGAGTGTTCTTCAGTCCTCCCTTGGACCGCCACCCGCAACCCTAGCTGACCGTCGGTTAAGTTGCGGCTGGAAGGAAGCCTGATCCAAATGTTTTTCCTTCCATTTGAACCCTCCTTTTCGAGGAAGGCGAGGTTAGGGTGGTGAGCTGCCGCCCTTCCCTCTCCCTTCCTCTTTGCCTTCTCTGTCTCTCAATCAAGTGCTGGTCCACTGTCGCACAACTCTGCCGGCAACAGAAGACAGCGTAGCCTAGGTCTCCTCTCAGTCTCAAAGATCAAGGACAGGGTAGGTGGTACATACAGTCGGTTGCCTGCCGGCTGCCGGTGGTTGCCGAACTGTCGGCGATCTGTCATCAATACTTGACATCATCTCCCTTTCCCCGCCACATAGACTGATGGCCGGAAGGGGTTACCCTCAATCGGAGACCTGACGGTGTCCGGTGTGCCTCCGATGCGTCAGCAGGTTGCCGGCTCAACCTAATTCATATTAAGACAGTGGGCTCTCATCTTTCTCTAACTCTGCTGGCAGTGCGCCAGCAGTGTCTGTTGTATGGCTGTATACGATAGCCAGTACATCTGTGGTATAGTACATACCCTAGACAGAAAACTATGGTTTATAGTTATGCAATAAATAGTTTTCTAGCATACTCTGTGCATCCATGCGCAGACCCTTGCCGGGATGTATTCGAATTGGTGATAATTATTTCCCCTTTTCATTATGCTGAATGATCCAGCTCTCTCCCTTTCACCACTACTAATACCCCGGAGGAAGTACTAGCTGCGCTACTTTATCCCTATGGGATAGCTTACCCCTTAGGGCTTACCCGAGCGAAAGCCCTAGAATTAGTAATGGTGTAAGGTCGCGGCAATTGGCTGGGCGGGATTCACAAGTATGTGTCTTTCCTGCTTCATTTCCAGCTCACCTATCCTAAGCTTGCACTTGGAAAGGAATCTTATACTGTAATTGAGATTACTTTAAGACTAATTTAGTATTAATTTAAGTCCATCATTATAGACTTCCAAATACTCATATACCCCTTTCTTCTTTACAGGAGGAGTACATCCGGTGTGAGAGCGCCTTCTGCAGCGTTCGGCGCCGTGACTTCTATGGCCACCTGGCGTGCAGAACCCACGCCAGCTGCTCTGTCACCCAGGGATCTCTGAGGTACCGAGACCTGCAGGTTTGCACAGTCTGCAAGGACCTGCTCAACGAGGAGTTCGAGGCTCCCCAGTCTGCGGAGTCAAGGGACATCACTCGTGAGAAACTACGCAATGGGATACGTGGCTTCCAAAAGAACGCCATGGGGCCCTATCTCCCCAGCGAGGAGATGAGAGCTATGCTCTTTCCTAAGGCATCTGCGGATGCTGTCATCCTCAAACCAGAGATCCCCTGCGTCAAACTGACGGTTGACCCAGATGTTTCGGACACACTCTAGGACATCCATCTCGACGATGATGAAAGGATGTCAGAGGTTGGGGGCTGACATTGTTGGACAGCAGTTCAACGAGAACCTCCCACAGCTCTCCGAATACCTTTTGCGTCGAGAACAGGACACGAAAGAGAGGCTGGCCACCTCCCTTTCCCTCCAGGTGCTAATGGAGACGATGGCTGGGGAACCGCAGACCCCAGGTGTCTATTTGGTCTTGGCCAAGACCCACCCCGCTACCCTGACGAAAGACTTCTATAGCTTCGTCAGGGCACGGAGAGCCTGCAGAGAGTTCATGTTTGCGAATGCCACTGTAAAACACGAACCAAGGAAGCTGATTTCTTCCAATATTTGGGGGAAAGATCTCTTTCCTAATGACCTGGTGAAGTTAATCGTTGACAAGGCCGCCACGGAGAACCGGAACCTTCTCTAAAAGTGGGGCATGTCAGGCAAGAGGAAATCTCAGGATGAGGGCCCAAACAGAAGAAGAAATCCAAGAGTGTAAGACCACAACCGCGTCAGGATAAACATCAGCTTCCGGTAACCGCTGCTCCCCAGTTGGTGGCTCAGCCCTAAAAAACTTTCCAACTGGTATCTCAGCCGGTGGTGACTCAGTCACCATCCTTCACGCCTGCTTACGAGAGTCAGTTAACTACCTTTCGTCCCAGAAGTAGAGGCACCGGCAAAGACTTTTGTCAACGTCTCTCCAGAGGGAGAGGAGGAGAGGGAGCAAGAGGCCGAGGTAGTAAAGCCTCCTACAACCAGAAGAAATGAGATGCTTCTGGTGGGAAGAACACTCCGCCTCTTCCAGGATCATTGGACCTTCAATCCCTGGCCTCACAGACTCATCAAGAATGGACTAGGATGGAGCTGGGAAACACCACCACTAGTTTTCCACCGATTCTTCCAACACTCCACCCCCGTTCTGGAAGAATACGTCCAAGAACTCTTGACCAAGAAGGTGATCAAAAGGGTAAAGTCCATCAGGTTCCAAGGAAGACTACTCTGTGTTCCCAAGAAGGACTCCGACAAACCCAGAGCCATTCTGGACTTATCCCTTCTTAACAAGTTCTTAGTGAACGGCAAGTTCAAAATGCTGACTTTTCAGCACATAAGAGCCCTACTGCCTCAAAAGGCATACACAGTCTCTATAGTCATGGCGGATGCCTACTGGCACATTCCAATGAATTGCCAGACCTTCTTCTCCCTAGGATTCAGGCTTCAAAGAAGGCAGTACGCCTTCAGAGCCATGCCCTTCGGGCTGAACATAGTCCCAAGGATCTTCATGAAGCTCTCGGAGACAATCATTCAAGAACTACGCCTTCAAGGCGTCCAGGTAATGGCTTACCTGGACGATTGACTGGTGTGGGCAGCATCAGAAGAAGAATGCCTGCAAGCTTCCACAAAGGTGATCCAATCCTGGAACATTTGGGCTTCAAGATCAACACCAAAAAGTCTTGAATTTCTCCAGCTCAGAAGTTCCAATGGCTAGGTATCCATTGGGCCTCCAATCACACCGTCTTTCCATTCCAATGAAAAAGAGAAAGGAAATAGCAGGATCTGTCAAGAGACTTCTCAATACCAAACGTATTTCAAGACAAAAACAGGAACTGGTGCTCGGCTCCCTTCAGTTTGGTTCAGTGATAGACCCAGTGGTAAGAGCACAGCTAAAAGATGCATGGGGAGTCTGGAGAAGATACGCATCAAACGCTCGAAGAGATCTCAAGAGACCTCTGCCGACTCGGCTATGATCACTCCTCAAGCCGTGGTCGGAGGCAAAGAACCTGAAAAGGTCGGTAACTCTCCAATTACCGCCTCCCTCGGTCGTTATCCATACGGATGCAGCGCTAGAAGGAGGGGGGGGGGTTCACTCCTATTAACGTCAAGTTCAAGGAACATGGTCTCCCCTATTCAAGACTTTTCACATCAACATCTTGGAGGCCATGGCAGTCCTTCTCACCCTGAAGAGGCTGTCTCCATGTCTCTAAGTCCACATTCACCTGACCCTGTACAGCGACGTCGTGGTCAGATGTCTCAACCGTCAGGGCTCAAGATCACCCCAACTCAACCAAGTGTTGTTGCCCATCTTCTGCCTGGCGGAGAAAAGATGGCACCTCTCAGCAGTTCACCTACAAGGATTCCGCAACGTGGCGGCGGATGCTCTATCCAGGACAGCCCCGAGGGATTCAGAATGGTCCCTAGAAGCAGACTCATTGTCCTTCATCTCCCAAGAAGTCCCAGAACTGCAGATCGACTTATTCGCAACGAGCGACAACAAGAAACTTCCTTGCTACGTGGCCCCATGCGATGACCCCCGAGCGTAAGCGGTGGACGCCATGTG
>NC_090734.1:94059893-94064893 GCF_036898095.1 Palaemon carinicauda
AAAAAGATATTAAACCCTATGAACAACACTAATATATATATATATATATATATATATATATATATATATATATATATATATATATATATATACATATATATATATATATATATATATATATATATATATATATATATATATATATATATATATATATATATATATATATATATGTATATATACATATATATATATATATATATATATATATATATATATATATATATATATATATATATATATATATATATATATATATATATATATATATATATATATATATATATATGTATGTGTGTGTGTGTTTGTGTGTGTGTAAATAAATATATACACATTAACAAATAAATGTAGCCGTTTCTAGTCCACTTCAGAACACAGGCTTCAGACATTTCAATTCATGTCTGGGCCTTAGACAGTTTCTATCATCACGCTCATCAGTACTGGCTCCTTCACCAACAACTTCAGTATCGTCAGCCACCCTTGTCCAGGCTCCTTCACCAACACCTTCAGTGCCGTCTCTTTCAGCCACATTCAAGACACCTGTGAAACCACTTAGCTTCTCGGTCCTGACCCTGGGGTCCGTCGAGAACAACCTAGAAGAGGGCATGTCACCCTCATTCCTCTACACCTCCAAGGAACTCAACACCCCACCAGCCCATCGGGTATCCCAACGCAGCGGTACCACAACCAGCAAGGACACTGACTGAGATGAGATGAGACACTTGTAATTATTAGTAAATAATTGGACTGTGATACCTGTACATATTTGATGTTTGCTGTTTTCATGTAAATAAAATGCTTTCTTATTTCAAAACATTTATTTTTCTCTTTAACCTTAAAAAAAAGGTAGAAAAAATGGAAAAAAAATTAAAAACAAAACAATAAGGAAAGAAAAAGAAACCAAAAAATAAAGGGCAACAAAAAAAACACACACGAAAAATAAATGTTTTTTTTTATTTAAAAAAATGGAACAACTGTGGATGCAGCACATGGAGCTACTACCAGCAAGGACACCGACTGAGATGAGGCACGTAAATATTTGTAAATAATTGGACTGTGATACTTGTACATATTTGATGTTTGCTGTTTTCATGTGAATAGAATGCTTTCTTATTTCAAAAAATAAAGGGCAAAAAAAAAAAACGAAAATAAACGTTTCTATTATTTAAAAAAAGGAACAACTGTGGATGCAGCTCATGGAGCTACTACCAGCAAGGAAACTGACTGAGATGAGACACTTGTAAATATTTGTAAATAATTGGACTGTGATACTTGTACATATTTGATGTTTGCCGTTTTCATGTAAATAAAATGCTTTCTTATTTCAAAAAATAAAGGGCAAAAAAAAAAAAACACACGAAAAATAAACGTTTCTTTTATTTTAAAAAATGAACAACTGTGGATGCAGCTCATGGAGCTACTACCAGCAAGGAAACTGACTGAGATGAGACACTTGTAAATATTTGTAAATAATTGTTTGCTGTTTTCATGTAAGTGAAAAGCTTTCTTATTTCCAAAAATAAAGGGAAAAAAACACACACAGACACACGATAAATAAACGTTTCTTTCATTTAAAAATGGAACAACTGTGGATGCAGCTCATGGAGCTACTACCATTCTTTTTTGCCAAGGGACAGCACCAGCAGGGGACATGTAGTGATATGAAAGGTAGTCGCGCGAATCCTTCGCATCCTTCTAGGTATGAGGATTAGTTAGAGACAGCAGCCCCTGCAGGTATCGCTCAGTCCTCCGTCCATCAGGGATCTGATCACGTGTCCGGATTTTCACAGTCCGCTTCTAAAATTACGTGTGGGTATCTGATGAGGATGAGGTTGTGCAGCACACAGGCACACATGGTGATCAGGTTTATGGTGTCAGGAGGCTGATGCATCGTCGCCAAGAAGCAACAGAACCTTTGACATAAAATTCCAAAGGCATTCTTCACAAGTCGGGATGGAGACAATTTTTAGCTATATATGCATTCTCGTAGGACTTGTGACCGTTGGGAGAATGGTTTCATCATCCAGGTTTGGAGCGCAAAGGTGTCATCCCCTACGAGGTGATATGGCACTGGGTGATCATCATTAGGGAGTTGTTCTGGTTGAGGCACTCCTGCTCTGTTCTCTTCTACAACATATTGCAGGGAACAGTTACTCCATGTTCCTCCATCCAACGCACCACCCTCTGCCCCAACAACCACATAGAGGAACTTGTAGGTAGCATTTGCCTTTGACCTTATTATAATGCTGTGAAAGCCCTTGTAGTTGTAGTAGTAAGAGCCAGCATTGGGTGGTTTCTTTATGGCGATGTGCTTTCCGTCAACAGCTCCCAGATAGTTGCGGTAATTCAATCTGGAGCTGAACCTGGCAGCAACTTCCTTCCACTCATCTTCAGTTTTGGGGGAGCACAGCACTTAGTCCTTGTATATCGCAATGATGGCTTTTCAAACCTCGGGTATGAAGCTGCAGATGGTACTTGCTTCAACTCTGAAGCTGTACTGCAGACTTTGATAGGAATTTCCAGTGGCTAAAAAGCGGAGGGTGGCAGCCAGCTTGAGGACAACTTGAAGCGGTTCCCTCATGAAGGTGGACTGCTTCTGGAAGCGAGGGGTTATTCTTTTTAACCATCTCTTGGAACAGGTCAGCTGTGACTCTGAGGGAATTTTTTGTAGCCCCTTTGATCATCCTTGCGGAGTTCTGTCAGTAGACTGTCATACTGCCCAAACTCGTGCCTTCTGGTTAACCCTTCCCTGACTCAGACTTTCCTTTGAGTCTTTTTTCGAGGTGGGGTTGCCATTTGTTCCTCTTCTGTCTCTGCCAGCCTTTTCTGCTGATCGTCAACAATGGCTAGATCAGCTGCTAGGTATAGGAATCTTTTCCTCTTTGCAATGGTGTCTCTGACAGTAAGCATGGTTGTCTCTTCCAAAGCCAATCCAAGAATAACCAAGGGATAGAGAGGCCCCGTTTTTATATGGTGAGGTCAGGTCGGCACGACACCCCATCCAAATTGCGGACACTCGTCGTGCCAATGTGGGAAGTACACAGACTATGCCCAAACTATGCGCAAACTATGCGTGAACTCATAGTGCCAGTTCGTGTCAATGTGAACACGAACGGGCACGCACTCGTGAACTATTTGTGAACTCGTCGTGAGCTCATTGTGAAATATGCGTGAACTATCCGCGAACAGTGCGGGAGCCTCCTAGTTTGCCACAACAAATTCGTGGCAAAAATTCGTGCAAGTGTCAGGGTGCCCATAGTGACGACAGTGGTGGTTTAGACTGTCATCGGTACTGACAGTAGTCAGAGTGGTAGTTCTAACCGTTAGCTTGCGATAATAAGATACTGATTTTGAAATAACGCTGAATATCATACTTTTGCAATACGATATTAATCAATGAGGTGCAGTAGTTGAGTAAATAATAATTGACAATAGGCACCAACATTACAAGGTAAAACCATACCAAACGTTCATATGTATCTACAATGGATAGTGAATAATCCAAAAACCTTGTCGATATATACGTGATTGTTATATGACATGTGAAGTGGCGCTACAAAATCTATTGAAAACTGTACACGATGACGGTGGTGCAAACAACACCATTCCCGCCTACTTATATAGCTGTTCATTTTTCAATGTATTAAACATCTTTCTGGTGTGGGCATGTTGTGTTCGAAATATATGTTACAGTAATTGATACATAATTTCGATAAAATATTTTTAATGAAGATAATAATAAACCTCTACTCCTGAATAAGTCAACATGAAAATATTTCCTTTAACTAAACATCAAGGGTAAAAATAGATTTGCTTGATGAAATTCACAGGTGCTTGAAATGGGTATACAAAGTAAAAAGAAAATTAACAGTACCAGAATTCTTGATGCCACCGCAGTCTGCTAAATCTGGTAAAATAAAAAAAATAAAAATCACTGTCCGAAGAGCATTTTACACCCGTGGAGTTTACGAATCCCGCAGAAAAAAGGGTAGAGTATTTATCAAATAAGATTTTTAAAGGAGAACAAAATTGTTACATTGCAAGATGTCGATCAAATCTCTACCTTGGTAAATTATGTGAACAAGAAATATACTACCAAATAACGCCCAATACCACTTCCCTCAATTATACACATAGAGACATACATTCATACATACATACAAGGCTCAGAGGTGACCAAGGCAATTGTCTTCGTTCGGCCTGCTACATAACTTTGTTGCCCATGATTTTTTTTTCTGGATTTAACCAAATACTAGATGTAAGTTGTTTTATCTCCTGAAACTTGTATTCAAGGTATATATATATATATATATATATATATATATATATATATATATATATATATATATATATATATATATACAGTATATATATATATATATATATATATATATATATATATATATATATACATATATATATATATATATATATATATATATATATATATATATATATATACTGTATATATATATATATATATATATATATATATATATATATATATATATATATATATATATATATATATATATATATATATATATATATATATATATATATATATATATATATATATAAAAATGCACTTCATATATATATATATATATATATATATATATATATATATATATATATATATATATATATATATATATATATATATATATATATATATATATAAAATATATATATATATATATATATATATATATATATATATATACAGCATATATATATATATATATATATATATATATATATATATACATATATATATATATATATATATATATATATATATATATATATATATATATATATATGCTGTATATATATATATATATATATATATATATATATATATATATATATATATATATATATATACAGCATATATATATATATATATATATATATATATATATATATATATATATGTATGTATATATATATATATATATATATATATATATATATATATATATATATATATATAT
>NC_090734.1:94075598-94078098 GCF_036898095.1 Palaemon carinicauda
CGTTTGGTTGTATTCGTCATTTAGTGATCGTTTTTCGCCTCTTCTATTTGATATTGAGTTCATGGGTGATGATGATTTTTTTAGTGGCAAGGTAGTGGAGACTGGGAGTGTTCAAAGCCGAGACCACAATAGGAAACGTTATGTTAGTTTTGATAGTTATCAGTAACCATTGCCTTGTCCTTCCTGATCCTTTTTCGTTGTAAAGTGGGCTTGGGTGTTGATCTTATGGATATATGGTCAATCTTCATATTGTCCTGGTAGCTAAGGCAATGTCACTGTTCCTTGCCTATGTCATTCTTGAATGGCCTTTACACTTTTAAACCTTTAATTAAATAAATACCACATGATATGTTCAATAATAAATACTTTTCAGTATTTTCGTAATAGTTTTCTGTTTTATATTTTCTAGGAAATGCATGAACAGACGGACAAATTCTAACATCTTACGCATTTAATGTAAATCTGAAAATGTGCCAGAATTACTCCTTCTTTGCATAGACCCCAAAGGTGTGCAATCACCTACTCTGCCTCAGCCATGGTAATAATCATGGAGCACTTTAATTATCAGCAACTCTCGTCTGAATTTTTTTACTTTTCGTATGATATACATAAACACACACACGTACACACACACACACACACACACATATATATATATATATATATATATATATATATATATATATATATATATATATATATATATATATATATATAAATATATATATATATATATATATATATATATATATATATATATATATATATATATATATATATATATATATATATATATATATATATATATATACAGTGAACCCTCGCTACTTCGCGGTTCGACAATCGCGGATTCACCACTTCGCGGGGTTTTCCCATAACCCATATATATATACATATCGCAGATTTTCCGGAAAATTCGAAAATACCGCGAAATCTGAAGACAACCAAATACAATATTTTGTTACCTGTAATTCCATTAATACTGTAATTAGTAATATCTGTTCTTACTGATTGTTCATTGCATTACATATGATATATAATTCAGCACAGAAAGAAATAAAACACGAAAAGAGAATGTGATCATACGATAATTCAGTACTGTATACAGTACTTAGTAAAATTAAATCGAACATGAAACGCAAATCAGATGCAGTCATACCATATTAGAATGGTGTGTACTGTAATGGATGTGCTTCTTTTCCATGAATCTTTTGTATGTATACGTACGTAGTACAGTACTGCATCCAATAATATTCTTTGTTGCAAAAATCACATGTCGAATACAGTAAGCGTACGAGAGAGAGAGAGAGAGAGAGAGAGAGAGAGAGAGAGAGAGAGAGGCGTAAAATAGCGTACGTAAAGCTGTATTATTATTATTGTTATTATTATTATTATTGTTGTTGTTGTTAATAAAATTATTATTTTTATTATTATTATCATTATTATTATTATTATTACTGTACAGTATTATTATCATTATTTATTATTATTACGGTATTTACTTAATCTACGTACGTTCGGTATGCGCGGGGCATCTTCTATGAGTAGGTAACCAACTAATCATAGTACTGTAAGACGGGTTGTGATTGGTTCAAGCGCTGATAGATGACGAATCAGAACTCAAGTTTTGTTATCTAGCCTGTGATTGGTGTTTTGCCCGCATCTCCTACCCGCAGCATCAAAGTTCTCGCGGGGCTGGATCGTCCACTCTCTGTTACCGCGTATCGCTGAGTAGACGTTCTTAAGTGTGTGAATCTGTGCTGTGTGCGACTTTTTTAAGTTGAACTTTTTGTTACTGTAAATCCTACTGTAATGGCTCCCAAGCGTTCTGCTTCTCTTAAGGCTGGTAGTGAGCCTAAACGCCACCGAAGGATGATGACGATAGCTGAGAAGGTTACGCTTCTCGACATGTTAAAAGATGGTAGAAGTTACGCGGCCGCCGGCCGCCATTTTGGCATCAACGAATCTACTGTTCGCTATATCAAGAAGGACGAGGCGAACATTAGAAAGACGGCTGCAATCACCTTTAGCAGATCAGCGAAGCGAGTCGTTACAACGCGTAATAAAACGATCGTATGCATGGAAGGTGCTTTAGCTGTGTGGATTGCCGACTGTCGGAAGAAGAACATAGCGTTGGATACGAACACCATCCAAACAAAGGCTTTGAGCTTATATGAGAATTTTGCTGCAAAGGAACCTAAAGACGACGACGGCAACCATGCTGAAGATGATGATGATGCAGATGATCCTCAACCAGGGACATCCACTGATTCCCAGCCTCAGAAACGTTTTTCCGCAAGCAAAGGATGGTTCGCGAAGTTTCAGAAACGCTTCGCCCTGAAAAGCGTTTCCCTGCATGGGGAGTCTGCTTCCGCTGACACTGCCGCTGCTGAAACTTACGTGAACCAGACGTTCAAGAATATTATCGCCGAAGGTGGATACAAGCCGGAACAAGTCTTTAATATGGATGAGACTGGCTTGTTTTGGAAGAGAATGCCGT
>NC_090734.1:94088098-94090598 GCF_036898095.1 Palaemon carinicauda
ATCCCGGAAAATGAATAGTAATGAGAGTATATAATGAAAAATTCTGCTAATAAACTATCCCGGAAGATGAATAGTAATGAGAGTATATAATGAAATATTCTGCTAATAAACTACCCAGGGAGTTGAATAGTGATGAGAGCAAATAACAAAGAAAAGGCTGCTAATAAACTATCTGGGTATATGAATCGTCATGAGAGTATATATATATATATATATATATATATATATATATATATATATATATATATATATATATATATATATATATAAACAGCTAATAAACTATCTTGGAAGATGAATAGTAATGAGAGTATATAACAAAAAAACTCTGCCAATAGACTATCCAGGAAGATGAATAGTAATGAGAGTATATAAGAGAAAACTCTGCTAGTACACTATCCAAGAAGATGAATAGTAATGAGAGTATATAAGAGAAAACTCTGCTAATAGACTATCCAGGAAGATTAATATTAATAAGTGCATATAAGAGAAAGCTCCGCTAATAGACTATTCAGGGAAATTAATAGTAATGAGAGTATATAAGAGATAACTCTTCTAATAGACTATCCAGGAAGATGAATAGTAATGAGAGTAAATAAGAGAAAACTCTGCTAGTACACTATCCAGGAAGATGAATAGTAATGAGAGTATATAAAGGAAAACCCTGCTAATAGACTATCCAGGAAGATTAATATTAATGAGTGCATATAAGAGAAAGCTCCGCTAATAGACTATTCAGGGAAATTAATAGTAATGAGAGTATATAAGAAATAACTCTTCTAATAAACTATCCAGGAAGATGAATAGTAATGAGAGTATATAAGAGAAAACTCTGCTAAGTGACTATAAAGGATGATGAATAGTAATTAGTGTATATAAGAGAAAACTCCACTAATAGCCTATCCAGGAAGATGAATAGTAATGAGTGCATAGAAGAGAAAACTCCGCTAATAGACTATCCATCGTGATGAATAGTAATGAGAGTATAAAAGAGAAAACTCTTCTAATAGATTATCCAGGAAGATGAATAGTAATGCGTGTATATAAGAGAAAACTCTGCTAATACCCTAACAAGGAAGATGAATAGTAATGAGAGTATAAAAGAGAAAACTCTGCTAATAGACTATCCAGGAAGATGAATAGTAATGATTGTATATAAGAGTAAACTTTGCTAATAGCCTATATAGGAAGATGAATAGTAAGGAGAGTATAAAAAAAAACTGGGCTAAAAGTTAATCCAGGAAGATGGACCATAATAAAAGTGTTTAACAGAAAAATCTGCTAATAATAACGTTTTTGTTCCCTACGGGATAGTAGTGCTGTCAGTACGGTTTTTGCTGTGCACTGTATGCATTACTTCAGGTTTTTGCTGTAGCGTTCCTTCAAGCCCTGTCTGTACTTTCTTTATATTCTTCTATTTTACCTCCGTTCCCTCCTCCATTTCGCAGTGCAGCCTCTTCCAAC
This sequence comes from Palaemon carinicauda, assembly GCF_036898095.1. Classification (NCBI taxonomy): domain Eukaryota; kingdom Metazoa; phylum Arthropoda; class Malacostraca; order Decapoda; family Palaemonidae; genus Palaemon; species Palaemon carinicauda. The sequence continues at coordinate 94,089,563 of NC_090734.1, forward strand.
TTGCAGTTGGTAGAGCTACTACTGGGTATTCATCTCGTATTCTGCGTAGGAAACATTATGAATTTAAATTTGTTTCTTTATCAGAGTTCCTAAATCTTTTGTATTCCGATCTTTTGTCTGGAAAATTTTTAAGGATAATTGTAGAAATCGGCGATGCAAAGCAATACCTGTAATACTGTACAATAATCATCTGTTCACTAGTTTACAATTTAATTTTCGTAAAGGCCTTGGAACAAATGATGCCCTTCCTGCAATCTTAGAAGCTGTATAGAAATCTCTTGATTGTGGTCAGGAAGTTCGTATGATTGGCCTTGTTATCAGTGCTTCCTTTGGCCATGTTAATCATGAGGTCCCTGTTTTCAAACTCAGACATTTGGGAGTTGGCGGGTCCCTTCTTAGCATTGTTATTGAATTTTCAAGTAATGGATGACAAAGAGTTGATGGGCACCTTAGTGAGTATAGGAATGTGATATTTGGTGTTCCCCAGAGTAGTGTCTTTGGTCCATTAGTTTTCATACTATATATACTTGACAAGTGGTTTGGTCTAGAAAACAAGCTTGTTGCATATACAGATGAAGCTACTTCCCTTTCATCAATTCCATCTCCTGAATGTAGATCTGGGGTTGGTGAATCCTTAAATAGAGATCTAGCTGAAATCACTGCATGGTGCAAATTATCGGGTATGGAGCTGAATCCTAACAAAACTCAAAGTCCGGATTTCAGCATTGATAATGTTTCTTTAACTTTGTATGACCCTTTTAAGATTTTCGGTGTGATTCTAGATGGCAAATTTACTTTTGAGAAACAGATTACGTCTGTGTCTTCTTCAATTCCACAAAAACTAGGCTTATTGAGAAAGTCTTTCGGGATTTTTGGTGATGAATCTATTCTGAAGACTTGTTTTAATTCTTTCATTTTACCTTTTTTCGAGTATTGTTCTGTGTGGTCTTCAGTTGCTGATTCTCGTCTTAATTTATTGAACAGGAACTTACGGTAAGATTATTTTTTTATTCCTTATATAGATATTAATCTCTGG
>NC_090734.1:94095598-94100598 GCF_036898095.1 Palaemon carinicauda
AGGGTATCCGGTATTTTTGGTCGGTGGAGTGACACTTTGGTGGACTCTTCAATATTTATTTTATTTTTGTTTTAGTATTGTCTTTTTCCCCTGAATTTTTTCTTTGTTTTACAAAATGGAGGGATTTGTTTTTGATCCAGCTGAGTCTTTCAGGTCAGCTGATTACCTTAAGTATTTGCCCTTTCTAACTAAGAAACAATTAGTTGAGTGTGCTAAGTGGTTAGGTGTTCTACGGAAGACGGTGGACACCAAAGCAGAGATGCTGGTATTAGTTAGTGATAAAATAAAACAGGAGTTAGCTAAAGCTGAACATTCAGGTAATGAGAGTGAAGTAATAGGTAATAATGAGGAGAGTTTGTGTGAGGGTTTCTTCGAAGAAGACAAAGTAAGTATGAGGGCTGGCCTAACTCTGTTTGAGGATCCTCCTGTGTTTACTTATGAGGAACTCAATTGCTAAAGAGGACAGTTCAAGCTCCAGTTTACCAGGACCTATTTCAGCAACTGGCTCGTGTTAGCTTTTACAAAGATTGCAACGCCAACATACGACGAATTTTAGCAGGTGCATTTCTGCCACCTGCGGTGATTTGCAGTTCCGGCGTGTTCTCTTCTGCGGTACGCAGAACCAACGTAGGAATCCCGGCTTTGAGGTGGACTCAGGAGAGACACTACCGTTGACAAATCATCGCCATAGTCAGCTGCGGGAGCCTTGGAACTCGTGGTGTCATGTAGGGAGGCAGTGGCCAGGTAGGAAATATCATTTACCTTATTTTTGGTTTGTGATTCCATTTCCCTCCCTTTGATGAGGAGACCTGCGGAGCTGCACTCCCAACAGTAGCTGAGTGTAAGAGGAGTCGCTACCTTTGTTTGGAGCAGTGGGTTTTTTTATCCAGCCCCAAAGAGTGTGAGAATTCATATTATATTTTTTTTTTCTCGATGATTATTTATAGGTTATTGTCTCTCTCGTTAAGAGCATGGTGATGAATACTTAAAAGTTAGATTCTCTCTCATTGAGAGTGTGGTGCCTCCCATTGGGGAATTGGGTTAGTGGTTATTTGTTAATATTAAGCCCTGTCTTGGTGTGTGCCTTTTTATGCATTAATGTTCATGTTGTTAGTTGTTAGGTGTTAATGTTTATTTAAGTGTTAACTGTAAATAGTTAGTGTTAAGTTGTTAAATTATTAGGTAGTCAATAGGCTGGATGTTCTAAAAATTGTTGTTAATAAATATTGTTAAGATTTCCTAAGTATTTTCGTTTTCACTGACCAATTTTTCTGCCTGATATTGTTATTATCACTGACGTCTCTTATCGTGCAAATAAGAACTTGCACCATGGCCCGACAAGGGTCGAAACATATTTGGCAACCGTGACAGGATAGAGACCTCAGGGTATCCGGTATTTTTGGTCGGTGGAGCGACACTTTGGTGGACTCTTCAATATTTATTTTATTTTTGTTTTAGTATTGTCTTTTTCCCCTGAATTTTTTCTTTGTTTTACAAAATGGAGGGATTTGTTTTTGATCCAGCTGAGTCTTTCAGGTCAGCTGATTACCTTAAGTATTTGCCCTTTCTAACTAAGAAACAATTAGTTGAGTGTGCTAAGTGGTTAGGTGTTCTACGGAAGACGGTGGACACCAAAGCAGAGATGTTGGTATTAGTTAGGGATAAAATAAAACAGGAGTTAGCTAAAGCTGAACATTCAGGGAGTGAGAGTGAGGTAATAGGTGATAATGAGGAGAAATCGTGTGAGGGTTTCGAAGAGGATAAAGTAAGTATGAGGGCTGGCCTAACTCTGTTTGAGGATCCTCCTGTTGTAGGTGCCATTTACGAGGGTCCAGCAAATTTTCCCAAGGTTCCGGGTAATGTGTCCTCGAATCCGTTATTGCCCCCCCCCCCCCCCTGATTCTGTACCCTTCAAATCTCAGGCCCCTGTTGTTGCGTTGGGTGACTCCAAGAAGGAGAAGGAATACAACCCTATTTTTAAGCTCATAGAGTTACTAAAAATGGAGTTTGATGAGAATGAGCGGGTAAGGCGTCATAAGTTGGAGATGGTGAAATTAAATATTGAGATGGCTAGGTAGCTGGGGGCCCTTTTGATAAGTTCCCCTAAAAATGCCTACCAAGATCGCTTTAATATAGGTGCTGCTCTAAAATTGGTACCGGTGTTTGAAAAAAAAGGATGTCCCTGAGTTCTTCAAGGCATTTGAGCCTGTGGCCTCCCGATTGTCTTGGCCCGCAGAAATGTGGACCATGTTATTACAGTGTAGGTTAGTAGGCAAGGCAATGCGGGTGTATAATGCCTTGGAGGAGGGAGTAGCTCGGGATTACCAGAAGGTATTTTTGGTCTCTATCCTGTCACGGTCGCCTCCGGTTTCGCAATTATACGAAACACCCTGCACAGTCTTTCGTGGAGTTTGTGCGCGTCAAGGATGAACAGTTTGACGACTGGCTGAAAAGTCGTCAGAATGGTCACTTTCACTGTGTTTGGTGAACTGTTGCTCCTTGGGAGTTTAAGAAGGCCAGTAGCAGGGAGTTGAGAGTTCACCTGGAGGAGGTAAAAAGTGTGAAATTTAGTAGTGCCGCTCAGTTAGCAGATGAATTTGTTTTGACTTACTGGTCTCGTAGCGGTAGTTTTATTTATAAGACAGTAAATAATCAAACATCTTGCTCCACTAATAGTGGAAGGTGAGGGGAAACCTCCTCGACGACTCCCCATATCCCAAGAGTAGTAATATTAATATTAATTTTCTTCCAGGTTATAGGGATATGGGTAGAAACCAAGGAGGTCTTCTTCCCCCTAAAGTTTTTGCTAATAGAGACTTCCCATTTGGGGGGAAATAAGAGGTATAATAGGAATAGAATCTCAGGCTGTAAAAGAATCTGTATTTGGTGCAACAAGCCCGGGAATTTCCAAAACCAATATAATGCTCGTAGGATGTACCTAAAGCGCAATAATCGAAGTCTTGTAGCCTTGGTTAATGATGTCAGAGGATAGTAGCAGTAGTCCTGTAGACAGACCTGTTGTTGATAGTAGTTAGTAAATAGTAGTAAGCCTGATGTTCCTAATCTCCAATCATGACTTAAGTACGACAAATATGTGTGGCCTAAAAAGTTGATTTTTGACTCTCCTGTTGTTCAGGTGAAGTATTTTAGGAACACTGGTTCTGCCAGATCGTTAGTCCTGAAGAGGGCTCTAAATGGTTTTGAAAACATACTGGAAATTTTGTATTGTTGGGAGGTTTTTCAGATTCAGTTGTGTCCGCCCCTTTAGTTAATGTTTCCATGTCTTTCCAAAATATGATCACATCACTGAGATGGCTGTGGTAGATAGTGTACCTATTCCAGGTATTGACGGTATCCTGGGAAATGATATGCTGGATAGGGAAGGACGGGAGGTTTTCCCTATATTATCAGTAAATGCTAGTCCTGTGGCTGCAATGACACGGTCCGTAACAAAAGCTGCTAATTTACTTGATGTGGAGAGCGATGATGACTTAATGTTAAGTAGTATAAAGATAGATGTTTTAAGGTCCGGTGTAAAGGATTCAAGCTACCCCCAGTTTCAAGCTACCCCAGTTTCAAGCTACCCCCAGTTTCAAGCTACCCCCAGTTTCAAGCTAACCCCCCCCCCCCCCCCCCGTAACTTTAATCCAGATTCAGATTAACGGGGAGGTAGTTTGAAAACCGGTTTTAAGCTACCCCCACCCCCCCTGTTTTCAAGTTACCCCCTCATCGAAATAGAAAATAATCTATGCAAAGTGCACATATGCATCATGCATTTATTTTGTAAAAAAAAAGTTTATTTTCGTATTTAAGAAAAATAATTGTTTTCTTATATCTCAAAAAGATGCCATTCATGTGCTCCAGGTACATGAGCTTCACACGGCAAATGTGCGTGGAGAAATTGACATAAAAATTCACAACGAGATGTGTATTTTGTTGCTATATTCGATCAAATTTACGAAGAAGTTTGACATGTACTTAAAGACAAAAACACAGATGCCATTTTCCGAGATTATGTTCCGAAATAAAGAGAAAAGGGTGAAATTTTATAGGAATAACTAATGCCATTACTTGAACTTTAATTCCATAAAAACTCATCTTCAACTTGTTATTGTTTTGTAACATTATTCAGTCGTACTATAAAGAAACGATACACAAAATTGCCACTTTTTGGATATAGTTTCTCAGGTTACCGATGGACATTCATTAATCGGCTTTCGTCAGGAAATATCCCTTATTAACCTTCCTTGCCTTGCGGGTAGGTAATGGCAGGAACCACCTGCAACGAAAGTCACACCCATATGTAGGGAAGAGAGAGAGAGAGAGAGAGAGAGAGAGAGAGAGAGAGAGAGAGAGAGAGAGAGAGAGAGAGAGAGAGATTACTACAAGAATTTAGTGAGGTGAGAAGGTATACTACGAAGTCGAAAAATGGCACCATGTGTTTTTTGTCTCTAGATACCCCTTGACCTGCGTAAATTTAACAGAGTATAGTCCTCTCAAGATTGGCTTTTTTCGTTTTCCGAAGCCCCTTTTGGGTACTTGGTGTTCACTACGTAGGCATAGATGATATCGAGTTTGTCCGATTTCCGTTCAGCAGCCATGCTGACGACTTTTTGGATAAGTGATGCTGTGATCGGGTTAACCTGGGTTTATATACATCCCAACACACCAGAGATCAAAGGCTTACTACCACGTACAAGATAATCAGATAAAAAGAGGGGGCTTGATTTGCGGCCCAGGGACGAGAAATGGTCATTGTAACTATCGTCACCTTTGTGGTCATCCCGATGAATTAAGGAACGCTAGACATGTGTGCACTAGTATTATACATCATGCAAATTTACTCAGTGAATGTCTTAATTTCGTTTCGGAAAAAAAAAAAAAAAAAAACACACATAAAGGATAGCCGTATCGACCGAGCTTTTATCACTGTACCAGTATAATAATGACAAAGAAGAACTGAGAAAATAAACTGATAAATACATGACATCAATAAATTC
>NC_090734.1:94105598-94118098 GCF_036898095.1 Palaemon carinicauda
CAACAGTTGTCCACTTTAAGGTGGGGTCTGTGGAGCTTACACATAAATTTTTTGTCTTGCCCACCTTGGGAATTCCATGAATCAAGGCTACTTTAGGAATTGTTTCTATCCCTAATAATCAAATTTGCATTTTTTTGAAGAAATGATACAGTAACAGTATAGGCAGGAGGGTACATTTTGCCGATAGCAAGCCATGAGAGGCTAAGTGGGTATGTGATATCGGAGAGACATGTAAGTAAGGTAACAGATGTACCTAAGAGAAGAGAAGTGTTGTCTCCACAGACACTTACGAGCATATCACTTACTCGTGTTGCCCTCTTCCAGAAGGAACCTAGGTCGTTGTTAAACCCCATGACAATTAGGCGCATGTAATTTTAAAGGGCTTGTCGAAAATAAAAGAGAACAGAGCTGATATAACGGTAGTTAATTTCTCAAATAAAAGAGTTTTGTTAGGAAGTGATTCTGTGTGTGAATTAGATTTATGTGAAATTGCTTATAATGGGATGTGGGGAGCCACAACCATAGCCCGCAGAGACGAACGCACTCAGAATTTAATTATGCAAGCGTAAAAACTATGTTCGTCAGAATATCAGCCTGTAGTTAAAGATATTGTCAATAATTATTCCGATGTAATTGCAATTGGAGATGAGCCACCCGGGAAGATTTATATATAGCCCTCTTGCATTGAAACTAGGCAGGCGAAGCCAATCAGGTCAAGGCCTTATAAGGTACCCATTAATTTCCAGAGAGAGATAGAAAAGGAAATTAATAAACTAATGGAACAAGGGATAATCGAGGAGAAAGAATCCTCCTGGGCTTCTTCAATTGTAGCTGTTAGGAAAATGAATGGCTCAGTAAGATTGTGTGTTGATTGTAGGAGGTTGAGTGCAGTCACTAAAGATAATGTATATCAATTGCCCTTGATCGAAGAATTACTTGTGAAAGTATAGGGCAGTCAATATTTTACAACTGTTGATTTAAAATCTGGATACTATCAAATACATATTCAGGAAGACAGTAAATGTAAAAAGTCATTTATAGCTAATGATCAACTATTTGAGTTCAATTTTCTTCCTTTTGATGTTAAAAATGCTCCAAGTCATTTCTCTAGAGTAATGATGGCAGTTTTGTCGCTCTTAATTAGCAATAATGTAATTGTTTATTTAGACGATATCATGATTACGGGGAAAACGGCCGAAGAAAATAATATTAATACTCGCAAAGTTTTAGAAGCATTGCGACGTGATGGTTTGAAAATAAATTTCTCAAAGTGTAAGTTTTTCTGTAACCAGGTGGAATTTTTAGGTCACATAATAACCCCAGCAGGTATCCTACCCTGCCCAAGTAAAGTAGTGGCTATTAGAGATTTCACCAGGCCACGTAACTCTAAGGAAGTAGCAGGATTCATAGGACTCGCTGGGTATTACACTAAATTCATAAGAGGTTTTGGAGAGATAGCAAGACCCTTAGATGCTTTAAAGAAAAATAATGATAAATTGGGGAGGGGGAGAAGAAAGGGCCTTCAACTATTTGAAAGCTGCCTTAACTAGCAATAAATTACTCGTATATCCTAGATTTGATCGCCCGTTTTTAGTGACAACAGGTACAACTAGCATAGCTATTGATGGCGTAGTTTCTCAACGATATGATAAAGGCAGAGAGCGACCCATTTGTTTTGCTTCCCGGGCGTTAAAAGGGGAAGAAAAGAATTATAGTACATTGGATTGAGAGGCTTTGGCTATTCTTTGGGTTGTAGAAAGCCATTAGTTCTTTTTATTAGGTCAGTCGATTAAGTTGCAAAGTGATCATCACCCTTTACGGGATTTGTATCATAAAATTTATTTTACCTCTCGACAAGCGAGATAGATTGAGAGATTATTAGAGTTTAATGTATAGGGTTTTCATCATGTAGAAGGTAAAGCTAACAAGGTAGCTGATTATCTCTCTAGAGGTGCAGTAATAGGAGTAACCACTAGGGCACAAAGGTGGAACGAAGAACGTAACCAAACTATTGAAGAATCCCATCAAAATAGATAATATAGAGAACAGGGTGTGAATCATCCCGAGAAAAAAATGGAACACAGTAGCGGAGAGAGAGAGAGAGAGAGAGAGAGAGAGAGAGAGAGATATGAGCGGCAAAAGTGAATATATGTGGGTGGCCAAGGACATGACCTTGGGTGTCCAGAATGAATGCCCTTATGATGGGGGTTTGATTGACTTATAGGTTGGGACATTAAAGAAGTCCGAGAGGAACAGAAAAAAAGATGAATGGATGGAAAGAGTGCAAATAGTGATTAAAGGGGAATCCGAGAGTTATCCATCATTTCTGAATGTGCCCCGTGAGAAGTTATTTTATAGAAAATTATATCTTATATTGGGCTTACGAGAAGAGGGGAGGGGAGTTTAGTGTACGCGTAGTTCTTCCTCCCACTTTAATTAAACGAGCCATCCACATGGTTCATGAAAGTCCGTATGCAGGGCATTTAGGGATTGATAGAACATTAAGGAGAGCACGTGAATCCTTCTTTTGGTTAGGAATGAAAAAATCTATAGAGAATTACATAATAGGTTTTCATGCTTGTAACTGTTTCAAAGAACACGAAAAAACTTTACTGGAAGCCGGAAAGTGGCCTGTGATTCCTAATAAATTTTATAGAATGCATATGGATGTGGTAGGACCATCTCCTACTGGTTTAACATAACAAGTGTATATATATGCATTTGTGGATGCATTTACTCTGTACATTCATACTTACGCAATATTGGATAAATCGGCAAATTCATTAGCCCAGGCGCTGTGATCTTTCATTAATAGGTTTGGTTGCCCAAAAATTTTGATAAGTGATAATGGTATCTAATTTATAAATAAGGTGGTGATGATGGCCTTGATGAAAATTGAAAACTTTTCAGTGACCGCATATGGGCCTTAAGCAAATGGGTTAGTGGAATCGCATAATAGGGAAGTAATGCGAATTTTACGTTACTTAGTGGCTGATGACCCGCCTTCATTGGTACGTCATGCTTCCTACCGTTGAGCTATCTTTGAACATTGCATATAATGATTGGGTATGGGACACACCTTTCTTTCTAGTGTAGAGACAGGTTCCTATGTTACCATATAGAGTACTCATTAATTCGCAATAATTGTCAAATTATTCAACTGAGCAATACCGTGTATATTTATTAGATCTATTGAAAGGCTTTCGAAAAGAGATAATGGAAATCACAGCTCAAAGTATGATGGTCAGTTCAAAACCGGATCGGTAAAAGTATTTGTGGGCGATCGTTTGAATTTGAAAAGATTACAACCTAGGAAACACAAACTACAGCCAGAGTGTTTGGGTCCCTACTGAGTAAAGATGTTTAAATCTAACACAGTTGTGATACAAAGCATTGTTAATGGCGCAGTGTCTGAACATCATCAGGCACACATACATGTGGTGCCTGAAAAGGTAGTTTTTAAAAGTTTTCTTCCTTATCCCCTGCATACGTGAAATTCCACGAGTTGATGAGTAGAAATATTTTTTCCCTTTGCTGTTGTTATTGTTTGAACTGACCTCATTTCTTCTTTTGACCTGTTTTAAATAAACTTGATGATAACAATGTGTTCTTATGCTGATGCTAAATTTATACGTAAAATGTTGTGGTAATTTGGCTGAGTATGGAAATACGTATAACATTACTGAGTGAACCTAAAAAACCATCAGAGGTTAAATAGGTCAAGTGAGATCCGTCAGGCGGATACCCTATTATTCATGTATTTATATGATTCCTGGTTGCTAGGGCCGGGGCGCTTCACGAATGGAAAGTGGCTGCAGGAGTAAAGTTCAGCCTTGAGGATAGGCAGTGTTAGAGAATGTGTAGATGTGAATACCTTATACTTAATGTTATAAGAGAAGGGCGGGAAGATGAATGATTTTCTCGGGAAAACGGCTAGTGGCCACCGGTTGAAAGTTGCAAGTGCAAGTGTTGTAGTGATTTAAATTAATGGTGAAACGGTGGTGGTGAGTTGTGTTGCGAAATTATGCCGTAAACCTGGACATGTAAAGTCGAGGGATGAAGGAATATCTATTCCTACCCCTGTCCCGCCCAAAAAGCCGTATTGCCTGCAACCAGAGAGAGGTTATTGATAAGGTTGTATAAAATGTATGTTATGATTTTTTTTTCACTTTGGGTATTCTGTATTTTAGTTGCAGAGGTCTCAAGAAGAAATAAGTGGAATTATTTATATTACATTGTGTACTTTTTTTCATGCATTATTTCATTTTCAATTTTTTTTTTTTTTTTGAAGATGTGTTATTTCTTTGGGGTGATTTTTATAAATATATGTATATGTTGCATTTCTGTTTAGTACATGCCATGCCTATTACGGGTTGGAGTGTCCTCCATGTATCTTAGACTATTGGGGGCGAGTGCGCACCTCCTCCCGGAGTAAGGAGCTTGGGGGGGGGGGGCGAAATGTCTTAATTCATGTATATACAGTAGATGTGTGTTGTTCGTCTAGGTAAATGAACTCAATATTCATGAGTATTCCACAAAAACCTATATCTCAGAATTTTATTGTACAAGGTTGCATTTTGGTAACGAAGGAAGTTTAGTTGCCCTCGAGTTGACAAGTCTCTCACCTGAGAGGGTAGTTTTATACGATGTAATTACGAACGAATCTTTTGTAATAAATGAAGAAAACCCATATCCCGACATCCCCTTATCCGTCTAAATGGGTCATATATATATATATATATATATATATATATATATATATATATATATATATATATATATATATATATATATATATACATATATATATATATATATCTTACAAGTGGTCGTCTGTCTGTATGCTCGAGGTGACAATGGCAGGTTCATCCTTGTCAAGATTTTTGGACAGAATGCTGCGTGTTATTCTAGCAGTATTTTAGATGTATTTAGCAGGTCTTCTGTAATCTATTCAAGTTTTAAAAGTACATCTTCGCTTTCATACTTTTTTTTAATTGAATTTTTTTTTTTATATATATAACAAATAATATAGGCGTCAATGACCTTCGATTTCACAATGCCAGGAAACTCCAAATCAATCCATCTTTATGTGTCATGGCAGCTAACACTTACTAAACGTAGAGCGAAGAAGTTCTCCCGAGTCAGTTAACGCATGATGAAGCTGATGACTTCATGAATATGATGAATATGTCAAAGTCTGGATTAGATTATTACGACGGCAGAAATTACTCAAGATAGTCAGTGCATCCAGTGTGGTTTCGTTGCTCCCTCAAATATATTTACTGGTTCAACTGCAGGAACATTTTAATGGTGCTGTCTCACTTCGAATTGTCACTTTCCAGACCACAGCTTCCCGAGTTGACACTACAGAAGTTGATAAGGAAAAACGTATTGTATTTTTATGTAGATCTTACCGTAACAGATCTACTGAATTAATCTCTTCTATCACATATGCAAAGTCGATTTCTTATGGAGTAAATGAAAACCGATAAATAATGGGTTTATAAAGAACAACTTAATAAATAACATTAATAAGAAACGCTTATAAAAATCTTCCTTTATGGACCGAGGAAGAACAGTAGATCAAACCTTGAACTTCATATCCCTTTTTTATATAGATAATGGAAAGGAAAACGCAAGGAAAGAGCAAAAGAAACAAAGATAAAACAAGAAACATTCCTTTGCTTATCCCAATGCGACGGGAGTTTTTTCTTATTGTTTTAGTTATTTTTAAGAAATCTACTTTCCCCTCCACTATCCACCTTTTATCTCAATGAAAGCAATGAAATTGAAACAAAATAAAAGCAAGAGTATAAGATAAAAATGATCCCTTCTTCAAAGCCAATCGGATTTAGGCTGGCTTAAATCCGGGTTAACAGCCTACATTTCCTTTGTGTCAACTGTCAAATTCTGAATATAAACAAACAGACGACATGTAATATACCTACAACGCCATCTAAAATCTCAGCGGTCAAACTATTGCGTTCACCTTGTTCGTAATTGCACTAGAAAGTTTCGATTTCAAATTAATTCTCTGTGATGTGTTGTTGCTCTCCCTGGGAGAGATTAGTTCACCAAACATTTAGTTGGGCTCCACAAGGCACTAGAAGAATTGGAAGACCCGGGCCTATATGGGTTAGGTCTATAAAGGGCGGAGTAGATAATGATAATGTGATTGTAACGCAAGAGCCTTTGTTTGCGTGATGTAGGTAAGCTTGGGTGAATAAGTGTCCTAGAATGATTGTTGTTTGTTTACCAGAGTTTGAGTTTGGCTTAGTTTAAGTGCGAGCAAAATAGATGAGACAACACAAGGTGGTAATGTCGCTGTTGTGAAAGCATTATATGTAGGTTGTGTCTCTGTTGTGAAACTTCTGTCAGAAAGCTTGTTTTCGGTTGTGATGAGAGTGATGTGTCAGCACTTTGCCCAGATTGGAATTTGAATGATTTGGTATGAAGAATTTGAAATTATAGCCACGATGATGATGTAGTCATGCGGGCGTGCTTTGGAAAAGCGTGTCAGAGAGAGAGAAACAAAAAAGGAGAGAGAGAGAGAGAGAGAGAGAGAGAGAGAGAGAGAGAGAGAGAGAGAGACTTTCTGTACTTGGGCGTCGAGATGTCCTTAGAGTTTTTGATGTCCCTTGTTGTGAGTTGGCAGGTGCTTATTGAAACTTGGGAATTTGGGCATTCCTGTTGTGGATGTTGAAGAATTGTTTTTATTTTTTCACTGTCTAGTCAGACTGGTGTCCTGTTTTGATATTTTTTTATGCCCTACCTGACCCTGGTGGAGGGGAAGAAAGGAGGCCAGATTTTTATGCTGGCGAACCCTTTCTTAGGAGAGGCTGCTTTGTTGCCCTCAAGCAAGATCCTTTGAGGAAGTCCTCCGCCAGAGTTCATGCAATGAACGCTGAGGTCGGGGGAACACTCCCACCTGTGGAGTGGTTCCGGGGATCCCAGGCATATCTTACTGAATGTAGAAATATAGGCTTAGTTCAAATTAGTTGTAATGGTACCTTTTGGTCATTTTGTTGTTGTTGTTTTTTTTTTTTTGTGCATGGATATCTGCAGAAGCCTGCAGAAGTGTTCCAAGTGGAGGAACAGAGCTTTGTCTGATTATAATACTTTTGTAAGTATGATACAGTTAGGAAACTGTTGAGGGTGATGCTCATTAATTAATTTTTGACACAGCAATTTTTTTCTGTTTTTATGTACTAGTAACTTGGTTTGTAAACACTTTGATAGTGTGATATAACTATATGAGGATATTATGACATAACATTTATGATGATCTTTTCTTGTGGATTCTTTACATTTTATGGTTATAATTGATAGCTGTTATTGTCACTATTTGATAATAACTGTAGTGAATCCAGGTATACCCAGGGGATAACAAAGTATCTTTGGAAAGTAAATATTTAGGATATTTGCACATGTGTTGATTTTCCGAGGAATTGTTTTTTTTTTTTCTTTTCTTGTGTGAAACTTTTCTCTTAGGTAATTTGAGAGTTTTTTTGCTAGCAACTATTATTTTGGTTTGAACCTGATGAATGTATAAGATGTTGTGGTTACCAGTACTATATATTAGATCTCTTTCAGACTGAGAGTTCAATAAATGAGCCAGAGTGTAGGCTTGACATACGAGGACATTAATTCTTTTTGTAAGATGACTGCATCCACTAATGGGCTGCAGGACTTAGAAGAGTTAAGTATTTTTAAATACAAAGGTTGCTTTTTGTTGTATAAATTGTAACTTTGCAGTCACAGTCCTCTCTGATATGTTTTCTTAGTAAGATATGTGGTATTCATACATGTTCATATATAAAGTATGTATATCATGAATACAGATATGAGTTGTGTTAATTGATGATTAATTTTCTTTTTGAATTGTTTTTTAATAGGTGTTCACTGATACCGAAGGTTTTTGATGAGTTTGAGATGTGAATTTCATTTTTTTTATCGATAATGGTTCACCAGTTTCCATATGCTGTGAATTGTGTTGATTATATCATATGAATTTTAATCTAAGCCTTGTTAGCCACGGATCATGGAGACTTATTTTGAGTAGAGTAATTTTCAGTTGGGTTTTGTTTTGATAACTTTTCCTGAAAGTTGATGGCCTTTGCTTTGTTTTAAAGTAGTTTTAAATTCTGGAAGGCTTGAGAGAGCCTTGAGTAAGGTGGTGGGGAGTTTGTCACGAACAAATATATTGTTTTAAACAGACGCTAAGCAGTAAAGTAAATACACAGAAAGTAGGGCGGATTTTTCAGAGCTATCACCTTGTCTCCCTGATCGATGGGTTTCTTGGGAAGCAGTTCGAGCCACTTTAATTTTTGCTCAGTATTTGATGGTCAAAGCACACGTGTACTGAATCCGTTTCCATGTCAACAGGTACACCAGGGAGAGGGGACGTAGAGTGAGAACCAGTATGGTTGCGGTTACGTCACCTGCCACCCATAGACGAGACAAGCCAGACAACCCACCGCCCCCCATGTAGGGGAAATAAGAATGCACATCCTGTGCGAGAAAAGGCAGTTAAGTTCGAGTCCTACTCGTGAGTGGGCAACCTTCACTAGGCCCACCGGCCAAAGTAAACCTACCACAGCCAGGACAGACATCCAATAGTTTCTTTTAATTTAAATGTCTTCCCGTCCGCACTCCCCGGGTATTGTACCATTTAAAAGTAAATTTGTAATTGACTGATGAAATCATTTAAGAGCCAGCGAGAACTCAAGACTTTTTTTATGCACCCTCAAGATTTAAAGTTCTATTCCAATCGCTTTGAATAAGATTTCCGCTGATATTAATTGTGACAATTAACTTAGAAAATAAATCCTCTTACGATTAAAATCGTCTGATTCATAGCCTCCGACCATGTATTATTATGAAGTTTCCCACACCCTTATGACACAGCTCTAAAGGTTTTAAAAACATATTTGAAAATCTCATTACTAATAATATCGTTTTCTTGACTAAAGGATATATCATTATTATCAGAAGTGTCCATTGTATAAATCATAACTTCCACAACTACCTTCCTACGGCCAATATCGAAGTCTTTATAGATAATTTTGAAGTTAATGATATCAATTCTATTGTCTGTTTAGGAGGCCAGTACAGAAAGCTTTGCTGTGTCCCTACAAACCGGTTCGGAAGCTCTACCCTTATCCCATGCATAATTTTTATTGATTATTGGAATGTGATATCTGGAGCTCCTGGAGGAAATGTTCTTGGTCCATCACTTTACATTCAACTGTATAAACTGTACACATATGTGATTTAGCCTAGAAAACAAATAAGTTGTATAAGCAGATGATGTTACTGTCTTAGCCTCAATCTTATCTCTTGAATGCAGATCTGGGTTAACTAAATGTTTTAATAGAGACCTAGCTAAAAATATTGCACCGAGCAAAATATGGAGCATGAAGTTTAACCCTAACAGAACTCAGAGTATGATCTCAAAATCACTTTTGAGGCGGTATGTTTCTTCTTCAATTTCACACACAAAAAAAAAAATGGGTTAGAAGATTTCCAGTGATCAATTTATTCTGAAGAAGTGTTTAAATTTTTCTTTTTGTCTTTTTTCAAGTAATATTTGATTAGGTTTACCAGCAATTTGACATTCAGGACAGCTTAATACATATCTTTTCACGTCACTTTTCATCTTAGGCCAAAAGTAAGTCTTACTTATACACTTGAAAGCTTTATTTACCCCTAAATGTCCTTGATCATCATGTGCTAATTTCAGAATTAATTCGCGAAACTTCCTAGGATTTACTAATTGCTCTATAACTTTCTCTTTGCTAACTAATTTGGGAAGAACATAACGACATAAAATTTTGTCTTTTAAACAAAAGATTTCCTTACAAACATTATCGGGATCATCATCCAACTCACTTTCAAACATTTGAGAGTGTTTCATCATCTCTCTACAACTTTATTAGGTAATATATGTTCAAAATGTTAGTACCTAAACTACTGCAGAAACTATTACTTGAATCCACTACATCAAATACGTCAACGTCACTACTTTCTACAGCTTCATCATCAACTTGGCTAACACTGTCAACACCGATGTAGTCGGTCTTCTTAGCCCCACATTTGCAAAGATCAACCTCACCGCCTCCATCACACATGTTCGAATCCTCAAACAAATAATGACTATAGTCTATATTTGTATCTAAACCTGACCTAGCTACTACCATTTCAGGCATTGGAACTTCGCTTAAAATAGGATTCACACATCTGAAGGTAGTTACATCATTAACGACAATCATGTCAATGCCGTCAAGCGTCAAATAATCTACAATTGCTGGCTTTACATCTCTTGACACTCCCTGACTTTAAAAATCCATTTCCAACAAAGGATAAACAACGCAAGTATTCGGAAACTCACCTAATAACTTTTTCTTTCATACTGATTTTCATACTGATTTTTGCCCTTGTTGGCACACACTCTTTTCTAATAAGGCAAACGGCTGCTCCTGTGTCCCTAAGCAAAACAACTTCTCTTGAATCCCCTCCTTCAAGTGAAAAAACTACACCTTCAGACAAAAAATCTCTGTAAAATTTCCTAGTTTCTTTCAAAATGTCATTTCTGCTTGACGAAAGATTATTAACTAGAGATGCTAGTTTCATGACATTCTTCTCCTCTACTATACAATTCCTTGCTATATGTCCTTTCTTATTACATCGATAGCAAATTATCTCCGTGCTACTGCCTTCCCTTTTGCTCTTACAAAACCTGGCAGTATGACCTGGTTTTCCACATGTATAACAATAATAATCATAATCATATTCCCCTGTATAAGTATTTCTAAAACTACTCTTACTATGTTGCATCCTACTAGAAGAAGAATTATTTTTCTTCTTACTATCACTTAAACTATGAGTAAGGCTGTACTCATCTGCCAACTTTGTTGCATCTTTAAAAGACTTTCCACACCTATCTTCTATACATAGCCTAATGTCTGGTGATATGTTATCTTTGAAGTTTTCTAACAAAACTAAGTTCTTGAGATGATCAAAACTATCTACTTCAGCGGAAGTTAACCAATCAAAAAATTATCTTTCTAACTTCTTTCCATATTCTACATAAGTACTGCTCTCATCCCTTTTCAAACTTCTAATTTTTTTACGGTACGCCTCTGGTACTAACCTGTATGCACTAAGAACTGTTTCTTTCACAATATCATAGTCTTCACTTTCGTCCTCAGACATACAACTATACACAGAAAGTGCCCAACCATTTAAGACTGACTGCAAATACAAAGTCCACTTGTTTTTGGGACAACCTACTGTGTTCATTAACTTTTCAAAAGACATGAAATATTTTGTTACATCTTCTTCATCAAATTTTGGAAATAATATAAGCACTGCACCTATACCAAAATTATCAGAATCATCATTCAATGATGAATTACTACCTCATCTGCTACCTGACGCATTACTTTCTGGTCTGCTACCTGGTGGAATATTATGAAGATTTTGCATTAAACGAGCCATTTCTAACTCATGCTTACGCTGTCTTTTATTTCTTCTCGCTGTTTCTTATTTTCTTCTCGCTGTTTCTTATTTTCTTCTCGCTGTCTTTCATTGTCTGCTCTTTAAGCTTCTCTTTCGTCTCTCTCAAACATTTTCTGTTCTCTCCTAAAAACATACTCACGGAGAGCATCACCATCTGGACATAATTTTCCTAAAACTTTCAAATCTTTCGTACTCTCACTCATTCTGCTTCTTTCTATATTCTCCCTTTTTCAATTGGTTACATTGCTGAAAATCCGGGTAAGGTCGCAAACTGTTACGATCTTATAATTGCTACAGGTTTTTTAATAAGTAAAATAAACATCAACAACAACCAACATTGAAACATGGGAAATAAATACATAAAGAAATTCACAAAAAACACAAACACGTTTATTCACAAACTTATAAAGAAAATTAATTTTACTTCTTCAGTTACTTCAACTGACAAATAAATTAATCAAAGCATCAACAGAAAGGAGGAATAGTCAGTACGGTAGAAATACTTAAGGAATAGTTTTCTGCAGCTGCCGAGACGTTACTAGTACGGAGACTTCAGGCTGGAGAACATTGAAGAAAGGCAGCGGAAGTTCAGATGAAAATAGCACGATGACTGGATTCGAAGACGTCAAAAAAGGGTTAAGATGGGACATCAGAGGTCTTCTTCCAAGAATTCGATGATACTGTTGAAATAAGGCTTGAGAACGTTGCAGAGGGCGGCTAAAGTTCAGATGAAACTGGCACGATGACCGGATTCGAAGACGTCACAAAAGGGGTGGCATGAAGAAGGGATATCAGAGGTCCTCTTCCAAGAATCCAGTGATACTGTTGAAGTAAGGCTTGAGAACGTTGCAAAAGTGCGGCTGAAGTTCGGATGAAACTAGCACGATGACCGGATTCGAAGACGTCACAAAAAGGCTGGCATCAAGATGGGACATCAGAGGTTTTCTGCCAAGAACTTGATGATAATGTTGAACTAAGGC
>NC_090734.1:94125598-94133098 GCF_036898095.1 Palaemon carinicauda
AGCTGCCAAACCTTGGTTAGGAAGATGGATAAAGAGGGACATACAGAAATTCATTTAAATATCTTTCGGTCCTTTTGCTTTTACGAAAGCAACCTTTTTTTCCATGATGACTCATTTTCTTCTAGTTGACTTAGACTTGTATTCTTCTAAGAATCCTATATTTCCTTTTGAGATCCTGAACCTTTTCTTAACCGCTAGGGCAAGAAAATCATGCAATGAAGGGTTCGGGTTCTCTGTGATAAATCGAAGGCAATTAATCTCTGAACCTTCCGAAGTCATCCTGGGTTTAGAACTAGGGACAGCCTCAGCCTCCGTTTCTTCCTCAAGGAGGACAGGTTGCTCTTGGGCTACTTGGAAGCTAACAGGGCTACTCCTACCTGGAAGGATCTTAACATGTTGAGGACTCTCAGCCGGTGATTGGATGGGATGAACTGGAAATCCTAAGTCTATCCCTTCCATTATAGAGACATGATGTCTATCATTTTTGTTAGAGGATCCTCGTATGGGGCTACGTATCGAGGTAGTTCCTTGACGACACTCGTAATGAAGAGGTTGGACTACAGTTTAGGGACTTGTTCCCATCTGGGAGAGAATAGGTCTGAGTCCATGGACCATTCCAACTCTATCGGCTTGAGCCCGAGTAGATCCTCCACTGTCACATTGCGGATCGGTTGTATATGAACTGCTGACAGGTGCCATCCCTTTAGATACGGGATGGTTATCTACATATAGACTGTATGAGACGTTCTCTAGCATCGTCGATTGCAGCGTCTTGTTATCGCTTCGGAGTCCCAGATCAGCTGTAGACAATCTGATCTGGCTGGAGAGAGTTTCCCCACTCATGACTGGACCCACATGGTCTTGAGACTTTCAGGCTTTGACCTTTGTTAGGGAAGCGATTAATGAAGGACCGATAACGGTCTCTTTAGGCCTCTTCGAGCGTTTCATGCTTGTTGTCTCCAGACTCTCAACGCATCTTGCAGCAGTGCTCTTAGCACTGGGCCTGTCTCTATTGCGAATTGGAGAGAGATCAGAGCTCCTCCCTGTTTGCGTTTTGGGAATCTGACTGATTACCAGAGTCTCTTGACAGGCCTTGCCATCTCCTTTTACATTCCCAAAGGAAAGGAGAGTTGGTGCTACCACAGGCTTCAATGGCTTTTTAGCCATTACAACCTTTGAGCTGGAGAAAATCGATTCTTCTTGAAGCTTATCTTTCTTCTGCGATGTTCCAGGGACCGGATCATTTCCTTGGATGTTCATAGACCAGCCACCTTGGGTGCTGCCCACCCCAGCCTCTCGTCCAGGATAACTGTTGCCTAAACTTTTTCTAGGCTTAAATATTGCATGACTGTGTCTATCAATTTTATGGTTATATCTAGGACTGTATCTAGTCTGACGAGTTTCTTTCCTAGGAGGTACGTTACTTTGTGTAACTTAAATCCTAAATATGAGGGGAGAGGGTGATTGACTGGAAGTTGCCAATAAACGACTTTCAGGTCTGGTAAGACTACAGACACCCTTTTTTACAACAGGGTGTTATGTTCAGTACGATAAACATTCTGAACTCGTTGTTCTGTTTGGACTTGTTGAGTGGTGACAAGTCCCGAATGACTCAAAATTTTCTTGAGTCCTTCTCGTAGACACACAACGGCCTTCCCTGGAATTCGGTGGACTATAGTTTCCTTACCACCTGTATGCTCTAGAGCTCTCAGGTAAATTCCTCCAGGAGGGTTTTGGATTATATGAGGAGTTGAGGAAATGGTGGTAGAGACATCCCCACCTCTCATCTTAGTCCTATCTTGATTAGGCCATGGACCCAAGGATCGAAGGTCCAGCGATCCTAAAGGAACCTCCATCCTACTAGAAGCATATCTATGCTTCGACTGATTGGTAAGAATATACTTTTGACCACCTGCCTGTGGCAACGCGGTCACTATAACTGTGGGCTGTTGTTGGACAGCTCGAAATGGATTTCCAGACCTTCCCATCTTCGTCTTAGGTTGAGGACCCAAAACCTTGGAAGATTATCTTTTTGGAAGGATGCCCCCATTTTTGGAGAAGTCCTACTTTCTCCGTGGTGGCGTTCTTAATTACTTTCCTGACTACCTCGTCTGGAAAGAGGTCTTTGCCCCAGATGTTGGAAGATAATAGCTTCCTTGTTTCGTGTTTCGCAGTCGCGTTAGCGAACAAAAACTCCCTACATGTTTTTCTAGCCTTTATAAAGGCATAAAGGTCTTTTACCAATGTAGCCATATGCATTTCAGCTAAGACCTTGAGCATGTCTGGGGTATCTTGATGAGGTGAACAGAACTCTATGTAGTTTTGTAGAGATAGGGAGGCTGCAAGTCTCTCCTTTGTTTTTTGTTCATCTTGTAGGGAGATTTTCCTTAAGTTTTCAACTGGCGATATCTGCCTCAAGTCTTCTTACTGAAAAGGTTAAATGGGCTTCCTTCCAGTTCTTCTCCTGTCTGGGAAAGGCTAGTGACAGAGGCTCACACTCCTTGAGTGTAGGACATGGTTTACCTGCCTCTACTGCCTCGGTGACGTAGATATATGCCTTCTCCGTAAAGGGGAATGAAATTGAAGAAGGAGCAAAAAAGGAAGAGTGCTTGTTACCTAGTGTGAATACCTTCAACACCGAGTAACCCGCCTTTTTTTATTCTACTTGATAGGATAGCCTGTGCTTTATCATGATCGAGAATCATAACCTCATTTGATTCCGTTCCTCTTCCTGATCTTGGTTCATCCCTCAGTCTAATGAAACAGTTCGGGAAAGCGTCAAAGCTTGGCCAAAACTGGATTTTGTCCAAAGGAACAGCACCCATCTTCTTCGAGATGTAGAGCTTGCCGTTTAAAATCGGCATCAGCTCCGCAAACCTCCAGTGATTGGTTTTGGAGCATGTCGGAAGGTCTTGATCTATGGGTCGCTTGTATGACGCCTGAGGAGCGACATGTGGATATTTACAAGGCTCTACATTGCATTTCGCTTCCTGTTTTTTTATCTGTTTGCACAAGTTTTCTACTAGATTCCTCACTTGGGTCATAGCTGGTCCATTCCATCTAATAGAGGGATAGAAGGCGGAGATATCGATATCGCTGGCTCTAGAGCCGGTATGGACGGGGACAATTCCAACCCGACATTCTCCACTTCTTCCCGTGGGCGTTTTCTGCCCTCCTTCCCAAAGGCTATCTGGCCGTCGGGAGATGTACCTTATGCCTGGGGTACCACTATATCCTTACTTGCTGTTGGAAATAGTAACCTACGCATCTTGTCATTAGGCAGGTAAGGTCCTGGAGAGATTTTCTGAAAGCCTCTCACCCAGTTGCGTAGCTTGAAACAAGCTTCATCCCTAGTCTCTACCAACTTGGGACTCCTGAAACCCTAGGACAATAAGGCCCAACATACTTTACAGGCATGCGGGTTCCAATACTGCAGGGGTTCGGAAATAATATTACAGGGGGCATGAACCTGCATGCATTATGTCCGTAAAAACACTTACTCTTAGTTTTTCAGACGAGTGCAACACAAGACATCTGGTGTTCCTCCTGTAAAGAAAGGAAAACAGAATGAGTATACGATTGATTAACTCACTGATAACCAATATATCCAAATTCATATCTTAACAGAATAGCTTAGGATAGCAAGCTATAAAGGGATAGTAGGAGACACATACTTGTGTATCCCCTGCAAGCAAATGCTGATACCTCCCCTCAGTATTAAATGTGAGGAATTACATTATCAAAGGCACTCCAAATAAAGAAGGGGGGGAACGTTCTAACCCCTATGGATAGAGAAGTGTATGCTTCTCTGTCCCTTTCATTCTAAATACTGTGGGGTAAGGATGACTGATTTCTCAATCAGCTTAATGAAGAAACACTATTCCTTCAATATAAGAGCGGCGCAAGCATAAGCTCGCACGAGGGTACCCAAATTATGATAGAAATTACTACTGTATAATCATACTGTAGTTTTCTATTTGCAGTATGCACTATATTGCAAATTACTGACTACTGTATAATTATATATAGAGTGATCCAGCCAATGTGCTGCGTTTATGACAAGCATCTGACTGCACGGTCCAGCTGGCAAGATGCCAACTGGACTGGGAAAAAAAGACATATATTTGTGTATACCCCCAACCTATTTGTTGTGACCTCCCCTACAAGATTAAATCATAGAGTTTCCTGACCATGGAGACTCGAGGATAAGGGCTCTGCCCTTTAAGGGTTAGGAGTATAACCTGCAGTCCTTAAATTTTTTTAATATTGCAGGGTAATCTGAAGACTGATTTCTAATCAGAATATTGAAGAAATTAAATTCTTTCAATATGAGATTGGGTTCCACAAATATCTGGGTAGGATATTCAAAATATATTTGAAAACACTACTAGTATAATATATATAGTACCTTTCTATTTGCAGAATATCCTATACTGTAAATATACTAACTATCTGTATAAACATATACTGTAGTTCCGCCGGAATGTTGTCGGCATCGTTAGCTATTGCCAGCATATCCAGTCTGCTAGCTAAAAGAGAGAGAGATAGCATGGAGAAAAGGCTACCTAATACAGTACTGTATATATATAGAATAGGCATGGATGTAAAAGTCTAATTTTATTACCTTTCTCCAGAAAGAAGGTTCAAATGGAAGGGGCGAATGTAACATTCAAGCTTCCATCCAGCTACAGTACTGTCGCCGGCAAGGTGGCCGGCAGTATCAGTACAGTCAACGTGCTGCCGGTTGAGTCAGCACCAATCCGTGCCGGCCTGGTAGGGAGTACCCTAGCAGCAGCCACTGTTGCTAGCAGTACAAGGGAGAACTGAAGAACCTTTAGTAACAGAAGGGACTTCCCACTCACAACTAACATGGCCACCAGCTGCGGGCCGGCAGCTTCCATGACTGCCGGCCGCCAGTTGCCATGACTGCCAGCTGGCAGCTGTCATGGCTGCCAGCCAGCAGATGTCATTACTGCCGGCCGGCAGCTGCCAAAACTGCCGGCCGGCGGTTATCATGACTGCCAGCCGGCAGTTGTCAAGGCAGCCTGCCACTGAAAAGAGCTACTGGCAGTCTGACAACGGCTAAAGAGAAGGACTCTGGTCGATCCCGGCAACCCACCGGCAACAGTAAGGTTACAAGGATTCGCCAACATAAAATGAATAGAAGGGGAGGGAAAAGAGGGTCCTGTAAAAGGTACAGCAGGAGCCGGCCATAAGCCTGTCCTGCATCACCTAACAAAACTCCGTTCCTGTATTAGAACTATCCGATGTGGTTAAGGAATTCTATTCCTTAGCCTACGGTTAAAATAATACGATAAAGAGGCTGGTAGGACCCTCGCCATCACCTCTAAACGGTAAGGAAATGGGGTTCTAGTGCCAGTTTCCCCTAAGCAGTAGAAGAAATCTATTCTTCAGCTTAGGGTCAACTAAGGTATCATATCGTACAGACCCTTCAGGAGTGGCCTAGGGAGGTCTAGCCTCCTATATCGGCAGCCTAACCTGGCAAAAAAATTTTTATTCATCTTTCTAGTCAGCTACCGACCACAGACTAAATACTCTGGGATTCTGTCCTAAACCCAAAAGCCTGCATCTGCGATTACAGGAGAAGGGCAAAAAAACCGTAGGATAGTCATGCTTGAATTAAAAATTCGAGGCCGACCCACTAAGGTTGTAGCCTAAAGGTACACTCAGAGGGAAGAGGGATTACCCTTAATTCTCCTTCTTGTAGACGTGTTATGTTTCATCCAATTCTAAGAGATAACTATCTCTGCATGAATTGAAATCACAATACATGAGGGTAATCGGGGAAATGTCTGAACGTATAATATAACGCCTAGATTAGGTTACATAGGAGAGAAGAGATCTCGGTTACCTCACTCACCGAAACTCTAATTATACGATGGAAATGGGAAGGAAAATTATGTACATTATTAATATCTTTACAAGTATGATTTGCCTAAATAGCTAATATAATTAATTAACTAATTAATGCTATTTAACCCTGGATAGGTACGGTCCTCGGACACCCCTTTAAGGGTATACTCGGACGCGAACGACCCCGACGCCAAAAAAAATTCTTGAAAAATCAGTTTTTGCAGTAACCTCCTTTTTTCTTTTGCCAAAAAAAACTTCAATGAATGCTTAAAACAACTGTAAAGATAAATACTACTCATCTGCAGAAAAACTATTTATTATAAATATTTTAAAAAAGTAAGTAGAAAAAAAAAAGACCTGACATAAAAATTCATAAAAAAAAAGTTTATACATATATACACAAATCCTTTTAGGAATTGATTCTTGAATGTTTAGGACACATCTTGATGTATTTTGGATGAAGTCAGACCCATGGAGGTGAAGATCTGAAATGAGAAAAAAAGGGTAACTTTTTTGGCCAAAAAAAATTGTCCAAATTTCATGAATTTTTTTGGGTACCCAAATGAAATAGGAAGTGGCTAATTTTTTTAGGGAATAAACATATGTTATCCTAAAATAGAAATATGTAAAAAAATCTTCATTATTTTGTAAATTACATTTATATCAGGGGCCATATCTAAAGGTAATTTTTTGAGTACTTGGAAATTTCGTAAAAAAATACATATATTTAATATATAATATGATATTTATGCAGGTAAAAATATACCAAAATATCACAAATTCTATAGGGAACAAGAATATATATAGATAGGGCAGCTTACGCTTCGGATATGTCCACAAAATGGCCGCCAACCACACTGACTCAGACTCCCTAATCTGCCACTTGAAATGTAGGAAGGGTATGTCAATTTCAAGGTGTTATTTACTAATCTAATTATTATTGGATATGCATAAAAATTGTATGGTGGGTTGCTGGATAATTGTCGATTATTTTACGACTATAAAATTAAAATTCTGACCCAAAAAATTTTTTTTGAAGGGAAATAAAATCGAAAAAAAAAAAATGTAAAACAATATTTTAGCTAAAAAAATTTGATGATATTCAATCAAAAAAAAAGTAAACAAAATTTTCCGACAAATAAACATCTAGAGGAATCATTACTCTATGATAGTTCCTTAGTACGTAGTAATTTTGAAAGAATTGGGAAAAAACGAAAAAATGGCAATCACCGGAAAATCGAACACATACCTATATATACGCCATATCTGGCTAAAAAAAAGATAGGCATGGGTAGCCAGATCATCTAGAAACACTTTCCAACACTATAAAAATATAAGTTTTGCGACACTACTTGCCAATTCCTTACGGTAACATGACTAAGCAAAAAATGCAAAACAAATAAAAAGGGGCACTCGTGGAAAAATGGCCATTCTAATATACGGCATTTCAGAAAAAAAAAATTTCAGCCACGTGCTAGGCAAACCATCAAGGCATATTTTCCGACAAATAAACATATAAATGAAATATTACTCTGTGATAGTTCCTTAGTACGTAGTAATTTTGAAAGAAATGGGAAAAAACGAAAAAATGGCAATCACAGGAAAATCGAACACATACTTATATAT
>NC_090734.1:94145598-94148098 GCF_036898095.1 Palaemon carinicauda
AAAGTGAGACCTCCACCTGGCCAGGATGCCCTCGCTGTCAGTGATGGTCGTGGCCCCATCCGCGTCCTTCAGGCTGCCCACTGATGACCGTGTGGGACCGAATATTTCCTTTGTTGCTGCATAGAAGCTGCGCAGGTCACGTTGGTCAGCGAAACTCTGTATTTCTGCAGCTTTTCTTTGCCACCAGGTGTTCTGGGCTTCACGGATCCCTCTTTTGTAACCAGCTTCAGCCACCTTGTGAGCACATTTGTTAGCTGTTGTTGGTTGGTTTTCCAAAGTCAGGCGTGCTTGTCGTTTGGTTTCAATGAGAAGAGAGATGGTAGCATCATTCTCATCAAACCAATCCTGCCGTTTCTTGGTGGTGTAGCCTAGTGTTTCCTCCGCGGCACAAGCCATGGCGTTTCTGAGGGTGGTCCAGTGGTGCTCAACAGTGGCCTGACCCACGGGGGTCTGCGAGGTATTGTTCGCAGGCCTCCTTGTAGCTCTGTGCCACCTGTGGGTTGCGGAGCTTACTGCAATCAAAGCGTTGGTGTGGTACGCTGTCAGGTGCCCTTCTGGGTGGTCGTAGGGGTCGTCACGGAGAGTCGGGAGATGAGGAGTCTGTGGTCCGTCCCAGCAGTCGTCCGCTCCGGGCATGGATCGGGTGATGCGGACATCTCCTCGGTCTCTGGCTCTGGTCAGGACGTAGTCCAGGGTGTGCCAGTGTTTAGACCGTGGGTGTCTCCTTGTGGTCTTTTGTCGCTTTGGTAACTGGAAGATGGTGTTGGTTACCACAAGTTGGTGTTCTGCACACAGACCCAGTAGGAGTTGGCCATTGGCGTTGCAATTTCCAATGCCATGGCGGCCGATGATTCCCTTCCACAAGCGATGGTCTTTGCCTACTCGGGCATTAAAGTCGTCAAGCACAACGAGCTTGTCATTGGCGGGCACTGCCTGGATGGTGCGGTCGAGCTGGGTGTAGAAGGCAGCTTTGTTATCATCGGTTGCGGTCATAGTCGGGGCGTAGACAGAGATCAGGGTGAGGTTGTCTGTCCCGCGTGATGGGGATGCGGACAGTCATCAGGCGCTCACTGATGGCCTTGGGAGCGAGGTTGTGCTGCTGCACTAGCTGGGAACGGATGGCGAAGCCGACACCGTGGATGCGAGGCTCCTCTAGGGCCTTGCCTTTCCAGAAGATGGTGTAGCCTGTTCAAGCTTCCCTGATGTTGCCCTCTTCGGGTAGTCTGGTCTCGCTAAGAGCCGCTACATCAACATTGAAGCGGGCTAACTCCTTGCAGACGAGGGCTGTACATCGTTCCGGGCGGTTGGTGTTCGTCACGTCTTGGAGGGTGCGGATGTTCCACGCACCTAAGGTTAATATTTTTTTCTTGTTGTTTTCGACCGCATTAGTGGGGAAGTCCGCTCAGCCGCGATGAGCTGACCAGACGGGTTTGCCCATGTCCGATGTTTTACCGCACCTTTTCTAGGGGCCTCCCCATGTGGGGTGGGCTGCAGTGTCCTCAATAGGCCAGCCCAGTCACGGGTCCAGCTGCCGAACTCTGGTGTCACGGCACCGTCACCAGAGAGCGACTGAATCTTGGACTCGCCGCCTGAGTGCAGTCGTGGGCTAAGGGCTTCCAGCTATCCAGGCCTGCCCCCATTCACCGCGGCTCAAGACATATGAGACAGGCGGCTTCTCCGATGTTGGTTGCATCGGGCTGCCGGGTTCTTGTTATGTCAAGGCCCCGCCTTGTTGCCTGCCCGACAGGCATTGCCCTCTTCCTCCGGCGCTGGGAAGCTCCGCCGTTTGGGACTTGTTTGGTTTGATTTTGGAGTTTTCCTTCTCCTAATATATATATATATATATATATATATATATATATATATATATATATATATATATATATTAATATTTCCCACACACACACATATATATATATATATATATATATATATATATATATATATATATATATATATATATATATATTATATATATATATATATATATATATATATATACCATATATATATATATCTATATATATAATATATATATATATATATATATATATATATATATGTATAGTATATATATATATATATATATATAATATATATATATAAACATATATATATATATATATATATATATATATATACTATATATATGCATTTATATGTATATATATATATATATATATATATACTTATTAACTTATATATTGGTGTATTTTATATATATATATATATATATATATATATATATATATATATATATATATATATATATATATATATATATACATATATATAATATATATATATATATATATAGTATATATATTTATATTTATATATATATGTATATATATATATATATATATATATATATATATATATATATATATATATACTTATTAATTTATATATTCGTGTATTTTATATATATACTGTATATATATATAAATATATATATATATATATATATATATATATATATATATATATATATATATAT
>NC_090734.1:94153098-94173098 GCF_036898095.1 Palaemon carinicauda
TGCAAAAGTTAAGGTTACAACCATTAGCAATAAAATGAGACAAGCACGAGAGAGAGAGAGAGAGAGAGAGAGAGAGAGAGAGAGAGAGAGAGAGAGAGAGAGAGAGAGAGATCATTAATTTCGTATCATGCACAAGTCGTTGAGCTCAGATAGGCTGTAATAGTGTATAAACAGCTGCAGCTTTGATAATCGAATTTAATCTCATCTTGAGAGAAACTTTAATACCAAGATATTGTTTATGACTGTTCTGTTTGAGTCACTTTAAAATGCCAGAGAGAGAGAGAGAGAGAGAGAGAGAGAGAGAGAGAGAGAGAGAGAGAGAGAGAGAGAGAGAGAGAGAGAGAGAGAGAACTTAAATGAACTTAATAATTGCCAGAAAATACTTCAGTAAAAATAATTCATCACTATAATGACAACGTAAGCACGTAAATCGAAAAATTATAAAATAAAGCAGAAAACAAACAATACCAAAATAATAGAAACAATACAGAAGAAAAATATTTACCCTGAAAAGGTTAGAACAAAACCTGAGAGAAGTTGCGGGAAAGTCTTTGACCTCAACTGAAGAGTGAAATCGATTGACCCTCACCGGGTCATTTCTGTTCTTCAAGTGTTAACCGAAAATCTCAAAACCATTTTAGGCCAAACAATGATTCCTTCATACCTTAGGTAATTAGATCACAATATAAATAAAAATACTTATTGATATCTACAGGTAAAATATGTTTTTTTTTTTATTTTGATATGGATAAGAGAAATATTGAGAAACGGGAATAGATAATTATGGTAAATATACACTAAATTTGCTGTATGAAAAATGTGGTGTGAGGAATATAAACAATCCCTCTTATGCTAAGAAAAAAAAAAACATTTAAAGAATCGACAAAATTTTACGTAATGTTAATCTCATTCTAGATGAAAGTTTCTTTGCTCAAGAAACTGCTTTAAAACAAGGAGTTTTTGTATGAATTTTACTACATAGCCATATTCAACCTTTTTTAGATATTTTTTTTTGTGGTTCAATCATCAGAGGTCCCATATTTAAAAGAAAGAAAAAAAAGAAATAAACACACACACACACACATATATATATATATATATATATATATATATATATATATATATATATATATATATATATATATATATATATATATATATATATATATATATATATATATATATATATATATATATATATATATATATATATATATATATATATATATATATATATATATATATATATATATGTATATATATATATATATATATATATATATATATATATATATATATGTATATATATATATATATATATATACATATATATATATATATATATATATATATATATATATATATATATATATATCAAGCATATTTTAGATCATCCGAGGGCATGTCTATTGGAAACGTTCCTGCCTAGCATTCTGCCAGACTGGGTTTCGAGTCCCGCTCAAGCTCGATAATTTTTTGTAGTATATGCAACCTCACTATCTTTGTGAGGTAGGGATGGGGCTATTGCCTTCCCCTCCCCGGTCCCAGCTTAGGTGGAGAGGGACCATGGCATTGATCATATGTACAGACTATATGGTCAGTCTCTAGGGCGCTGTTCTGCTGGCTAGGGTGATGTCACTGTCCCTTGCCTCTGCCATTCATGAAAGGTCTGTAAACTTTTAAAATAAATATGAAAGCTATTTTTGTGAGGCACTGAATCTAAACACCAGAAGGGAACTCGTTGACATCGATTAAGGTGGCTGAAGTCACTTATGTCTTGCTGACATCAATGATGTTGGAGACAAGAAATATAAAATAAACTGAAGATTTTGTAAGTGAAAATGACACTATCAACAAAAGATAATTTCAAGAAATTGCGAAAAAGAAAGGAAAGTAAACTACCATCTGGTTGAAACGAACAAAATGTGGTTCTCAATTCAATTGGAATAGAAGTCAATAAAAAGGTTCAGATCTTTACAAGCATTTTACGATCTCCCTGTTACACCTAATGATTATGTACCACATATAACGGAAGTGTTTAGTATGCATATAGGAGATAGTGAAGTGTAATGATATGAAAACTAAGGATATAATGTATACATATAGATAGATACACACACACACACTGATTAGTCTGGTTTATTCTTTACGTACAATAGTCTGTCTTCGTACACCTGACAACAATGATGTTACCAAAGTATTCTTCTCCACCTAATGGGTTATTGTACTGTAATTGTCCAGTGGCTAGTTTCCTCTTGGTAAGGGTAGAAGAGACTCTTTAGCTATGGTAAGCAACTCTTCTAGGAGAAGAACACTCCAAAAACATCAAACCAATGTTCTATAGCCTAGAGTAGGGCCATGGACTTTGTACAATGGTTTTCCTCTGTTTTGGGTTGGAGATCTCTTGCTTGAGAGTACAATCGAACACATTAATCTATCTAGTTTCTCTTCCTCTTATTATTTTGATGTTTTTATCTTCTTGTTATTTCCAAGCTTTTATAATTATATATGAAACATATTATATTTCTTAACCTTCTCTTGTAGTTATCCCTTATTTCTTTTCCTCACGAGGCTATTTTCAATGTTGGAGCCCTTGAGCTTATAGCGTCTTGCTTTTCCAACAAGGGTTGTAGCCTGACCGTGGCTTTCTCTCAACTGAGGTTTGTCCATGCTTGAAGCGATTATACCACTCCTTTATCTGTGTTATTCCCATGGCTTTATCGCCAAAGGCTTGCTTAATCTTCCGGATAGTTTGCACTTGTGTATCACCAAGCTTGTAGTAGAACTTAATGCAGTAGCACTGCTCGATGCGCTCCGACATGTTGTGTAAGGACGAAAATCCGACGAGCTTGTGCTGGATGTCTGCACTCTAGCCCTCACAGGCGGGTACTGCCACACACTAAAGACTTTAAAATTTACACACATGTGCAGTAAGAGTGCTGTCAACTCCCACAAAACTAATTAGCTGATTGGTGAATTATTTTTCCTTTTATGAACCAAGGTCGGATACTTTTTGAATGGACCTCGTATATATATATATATATATATATATATATATATATATATATATATATATATATATATATATATATATATATATATATATATATATATATATATATGTATATATATATGAGTGTGTGTGTGTGTTTTGAACATAGAAAAAGAATGAGAATGAGTATTATGACACACGTCTTTTAATAATATATTAAAAACTTAAACAAATACTAAAATTGGTTCCAAAAAATACCAAAATTAAATATTTCTTCACCTAAATGCAAATAACATAGCTTTTAGATATTTCTTTGCATTAGCATAAAAGTCGTGGTGGCTTCCTTGAACAAATATTTAAATGTCAGAGATTGAATATGATACCTTTTTAAAGGTCTTTAGCAGCGAGACATTTAAGAAGCGTTAATCCAACTCCTCCAAGAAAGAGGTGAATAATATCGGGGAAAAGGAAGACATTTTTGCCCATACTAAGGTCAACCTCGAAGTCAACTATCCTAACTTTTACTTGTAACGAAAGTATATATGAACCAATCAATCAA
The DNA here is from genome assembly GCF_036898095.1 of Palaemon carinicauda. Classification (NCBI taxonomy): domain Eukaryota; kingdom Metazoa; phylum Arthropoda; class Malacostraca; order Decapoda; family Palaemonidae; genus Palaemon; species Palaemon carinicauda. The sequence goes on from NC_090734.1 coordinate 94,156,650, forward strand.
TCCCTCTTACTCAAGTAAGTTTTCTTGACACTGAAATTTATAATGTAAGAAATTTTAGGAATAACTATTAATGAGCAATATAGATATCAGATTATAATTGTATAATTTGTATTTTGTATCATTTGATTTCCAATCAAATGACTATTTAGAACTCTATAGACCTCAGCAGTGAAATTGTACCTGGCTGATTGTAGACTGATGTGGAGTAATTGGGGAATAATTAGTCTACGAGTAACTGATTTGGATTGATCTTAACCTGCTACCCGCTACTCGAGCCATTTATATATATATATATATATATATATATATATATATATATATATATATATATATATATATATATATATATATATATATATATATATATATATATATATATATATATATATATATATATATATATATATATATATATATATATATATATATATATATATATATATATATATATATATATATATATATATATATATATATATATATATATATATATATATATATATATATATATATATATATATATATATATATATGTGATGGATGGCTTGACCACCACACAAAAACACTAAACTTTTCAAACAGTATTCACTTAAGTACCATACTAAGTCCACAAAAGGTGGAATAGTATACAATTTCAATAAGAGTGCAAAGTCAATTCAAGGGGACAAAGAAAATACCACAAAAATATACTTAATTTTAATACACAAGTTTCAGACAGAAATAACACCTGAACCTCAACAATACAGTAATTAATGATAAACACTCACTCTTAAACTCCCTGTAAAAGAAAACAATTACACAATTAAAGAAAGGTCATCAACACAAGCATACAAAAAGGGAAGAGGGTCCAGAAAGGAGGAGGCAAACGAAAAGTAAGAATATCCTAACAATTACACATTAAATATCCCTAACAAATTCCTCATTCACTTCTAGGGGTCTCCTCAGAGGACAATAAACTCTCCAGCTGGAGGCTTAATTCAGGTGGCAGAAAACACTGATCCAAAACAATGGTGTTGAATGCTCCAATAATGCAGACCGCCCAGGAGTACAGGTCGTGGGCCCGGCACACAAATATAAACATCAAAATCTTTACCTTGGGGCAGAGAGGTCCCCTTGGCTTTTACTGAACCAAGGGCAGTATAATATATGTAGGATAAAAATCCTTAATGCAGAGCGAGGATATCCTTGGAAAGCTAAACAGCTTCACAATGCAGCTCTGTAATGGCGATGAATATAATAAATCCAGCAGCAATTATCGTGCCCTTCAAGGTTGGAGGCTCAGAAACACACTAAGGAACCATCCTCAAAAAAAGCCCCTCCAAAACTCCGTTCACGCAGGAGCGCAGCCACGTAACCAACACCACTTGAAAATATAAAACAGCCGTTAGTCTATTATAACCACTAACATAACCACCAGTGAAAAGACAAACAATAAAGCAGGAAAACAATAATTCTACAATATATTCAACCTTATACATCTATAAAAACTTAAATAATTTAGAAATATTAAAGCAATAATGTTACACCTCCTCACCCAACCAAAAAAAAAAAATTTCCAATTTTTTTTTTTTAAAGTGATTTGAATTACAACATACAGGTTATCACATAATGAAATATTAAACCAACACTCAAAAATATTAAATATTAAACCAACACTCAAAAATAATTATTAAACAAACTGCAAAAACATGACAAACAAAAGGAAAGAGGGGGGCAAGTACCAAGGTTTGCAGCTCACAAGGATAGCAATATATAACCAATACTAAAGAAAATCTTAAACCTAAATTAATCACAAGTAAACTTTCCAAAACCAGAAAACCAAAACATCACCATCTGATAAATAGGTACCCAACCTAAAAATTTCACATCACTCATATCGTTAATAAACTTAATTAAGAGTCATTGCACTAACAACCGGATTCTGTATATATAGTCCAAAAGCTATAACCTTTTCCACACTCGATACACTGTTCATTTTCAGGGATACACATCACTCACTATCAATAAATGTTGATCACAAAAACCACTGTCTATTTCAGTGTTATATATCACACTTATCACCACAGTGTCCAATACATACACACACACCGAACGACACAGAGAAGACCACCACAAGACTCCCCTGCGCAAACAAACAAACAAACTCGATGAAGCGTAATTATTAGCCTGAAAATACAGAATACCAGATTAGTGCCTATCTCTTTTCTTAGCTTATTATAAACCTTATCGTACCTGACACCTCTAAACCTTAGTAGATTAACCTTAACTCAGTCTAGGGTACCACTCATACACCAGCCTGTAGCGCCTAAAAAACGGCTGTTGTGCTACAGACCCGTGAGCCCATGACCCATCTAATTAATCAATCATTAGAAAGTACCAGTGATCACCCTCACCTTTTAACCTTAAAGATCCCATATAATATACCCAGAACATTATAGTCTTCTGTAAACAAACCATGATTAATAAATCTTAAATATACATTTACTTCTACTCACTACGTGCCCAATTCAACAGCACACACACCATAATTAGAACGATACAGATACTACCTTTAATAACTGCATAGCCCTCTGTCAATCAACTAATATTCAACGCTGCGAGAGAGAAAATCGGCAACTATATTATCTTTTCCTGGGATGTGGGAAAATTCTAAATTCCATTCTTGCAGCATGAGACTCCACCTCATCAATCGTTGATTTTTATTTTTGTATCTGCTGATGAAGGTCAGGGGATTATGGTCTGTCAAAACCTTAATAGGTGTATCTGAGGAGGAGAGATAAACCTGAAAATGGTTAATAGCAAATACTAAAGCAAGAGTCTCTTTCTCCACAGTGGAATACCTACGTTGGGCGGAGGACAATTTTTTTGAAAAGAATGCGACAGGATGAGAAACTCCCTGCTCGTCATTCTGCAACAACACCGCTCCTACACCAATGTCACTTGCATCCGTGGCAAGAGAAAAAGGAAGGTCAAAATCAGGAGCTCTTAAGACAGGGAAATTAATTAATACTCTTTTTAAATTATCCAAAGCCCTTTGTGTTTCATCAGTCCAGACAAAAGCTACCTTCTTTCTTAAGAGATTAGTCAAAGGATCGGCGATGTCAGAAAAATTTCTAACAAACCTTCGGTAGTAACCACCCAACCCAAGGAATCTTCTGACATCCCTCCTGCACTTAGGGATTAACATTTTTTCAATACATTCGATATTTGCTTGCTTAGGAGCAACTTTACCATTACCAACTTCATGACCCAAATATACGACCCTCGCCTTTGCGAATTCACTTTTCTTTAAATTAATTACTAAACCTGCTTTCTTCAAAACCTCAAACAGTGCCCTAATACGTTTTAAATGAGTTTCCCAATCATTACTATAAATAACAATATCATCAATATAAACTACACACCCCTCTAAACCATAGACTAAAGTATTCATTAACCTCTGAAAGGTGGCAGCCGCGTTCTTCATACCAAACGGCATCACTTTACATTGAAATAGTCCCTGGGGTGTTACGAAAGCGGACAGGGCCCTTGCCCGCTTCGAAAGAGGAACCTGCCAATAACCTTTCAGCAAATCGAATTTACTAATGTACTTGGCCTTACCCATACGATCAATACAATCCTCAATTCGTGGTAATGGGTAACAATCAGACTTAGACACTTCATTCAATTTACGGTAATCAAAACATAACCTGAAATTACCGTCGGGTTTCTTTACCAATACAACAGGGGATGACCAAGGACTTTGACTAGGTTCAATTAGGTCATGTTTTAGCATATAATCAACTTCCTTCGCCACAACCTCATTTTTAAAGGGATTCAACCTGTAAGGCGCTCGTTTCACAGGAGTGGCACTACCTACGTCCACGTCATGTTCAAGGACATTAGTCCTTCCCGGTACATCCGAAAATAATTCATTATAATTAAATACCAATTTCTTTAAAGACTTCTGTTCTTCATTACTTAAATGAGAAACCATACCAGAAAAATGTTTCAAAGAATTCTTATTATCTGAATGCCATTCACTTCCATTAAAACAATTATCATCAATACTTTCACCCTCTGAAAAAGAAAAAAGTTTATCGTTCTCGGAAACCACAGCATTCCCTATGGTTGCCACGGGAGTGACTTTCTCCCGTTCTACATAAGCCTTCAACATATTTATGTGACAAAGCTGAAAAGGTTTCCTTCTCTCGGGAGTCTCTACTAAATAATTAACTTCACTAATTTTTTTCAGAATTTTCCAAGGACCTGAAAAAGATGCTTTCAATGGATTTCCAGGAATGGGTAACAAAACCAAAACTTTGTCGCCTACCGCAAAGTCACGTGCTTTAGACCTTCTGTCAAAAAAGTACTTCATTCTTTTTTGGCTACACAATAAATTTTCACCTGCAAATTTCCAAGCTTTTGTTAACTTATCACCTAGATTAGACACATAATCTAATAAATTGATCTCAGGGACGTCTCCCTCCCAGGACTCTCGAACAACATCAAGAGGACCTCGAACACAATGGCCAAACACAAGGCTGAAAGGCGAAAAACCTAAAGACTGACTTGGAACAGAACGAAAAGCGAACAACAAATAAGGTAATTCCTTATCCCATTCAGAACCATTAATCAAACAATATTTCTTTACCATCGATTTCAGGGTTTGATGAAATCTCTCCAGAGCTCCCTGACTTTCTGGATGATATGGAGAAGAGGTCACATGTTTTATATTTAACTCTGCCATTTTATCTCTGAAATACCTGCTAACAAAATTAGAACCACAATCCGATTGAATAATTTTAGGCATCCCAAACCTTGTAAAAAAGTCAATTAGTACATCTACAATTTTAACACTTTTTATCGTACGCAGTGGTATTGCCTCGGGATATCGAGACATCCTATCCATGATAGTCAAAATATATTCATTTCCACTACGAGTCCTTGGTAATGGTCCAACAATATCAATAATGACCTCCGTGAAAGGTTCGGAAACCACTGGAATAGGACATAGAGGCGCTTTTGGAATAAGCTGATTAGGTTTACCGACCTTCTGACAAACATCACAGCTATTGACAAACTTCTTTACGTCCGCCTTCAACTTCGGCCAATAATAATTCATTAACAACTTGCCAGAAGTCTTATGAATGCCAAAATGTCCGGCCAAACCACTTTCATGCGCCAATGATATCAACTCATTCCTGTAAACAAATGGAACCATTATCTGTTTCAAAATTTCATAATCAAAGTTATCAGCCTCCATAGGCCTAGTCAACCTATATAAAATATTATTAATTATTTTAAATATGGGACCGGTTATATCAGTCACCTCACCTGACTCAATAGGGAGATCCCGAAAATCCTTTTTCTGAGCTTTGATTAGCTCTTCAATAGTCCAATTCCGTTTGTTCTTCAAAATCCCAAGATCTACAACTACGCTATCACTACGTTCTAAACTACTTAAATCTAGATCAATTGTTGACTCTGCAGCGTCAACAATTCTAGCACTAGAACGAGTAACTGCTGCTACTTCACTATCAGGGTTTATCAGTATGGGACAAGTATTATTCTTCAGAGCAACATCATTCCCTATCACAACATCAACATTTTTAACCGGAAATTTATCAACGATGGCCAATTTCAAATTCCCTGCAAAGGAAGGGCAGATTAAATTAAAATTTTCCATGGCATACGATTTTACCGTATCGGGAAAACCAGCCAATAACACAAATTCCCCACTTTTTGGTACAAAATTGCAAGGTAATGCCTCCCTTAATATCAAAGACTGAGCTGCACCGGTATCACGCAAAATACGCACACGTCTTTTCTCGGACGAATTGGCGAAAGAGACACTACCGAAGGACAAATATCTGTCAAAACAACCAGGTAGTCATTGATCAGCAGATGTTGTTGGGGTAGGTTCTCTCTCTCTCTCTTCCACACCCATCACTGGCCTAACATTAGCATTTTGTGAGTTTCTAAATGCATAACACATGCTCTTTACGTGCCCCTTCTTATTGCAAAAGAAGCACGTCAATGTTTTCAATTTCTCGGGATTATATATCTTAGGTCTATTATTCCTGTTAGGAGAAAAATTAATATTAGTATTGGCATTGCCCTGATCATTACCTCTATAATTATTTCTAGTAAACATCCCTGCATTATTATTATTGTTAGAATTATTATTATTGTTGAAATTATTATTCCTACCTACTTTACCCCATCCGGACTTCACCATTTTTGTTACTCCCCCTAACTCACTCTTATGAGACAAATAATACTCATCACTAGCGATGGCTACCTCCTGAATGGTCTCTAGTTTTAACTCTTCGAGGTGAACCTTCAGTTTATCCGGAACACACCTCTTGAACTCCTCCACCAACATTAATTCCTTCAATTTCTCGAAATTTACCACTTCCTTGGACTTGAACCAATCACTAGCATATTGTTCCTTCGATCTTGCGAATTCAATAAAAGTTTGCTCCCTACTTTTTTCTAAGTTCCTGAAGCGTTGCCTATAGGCTTCAGGGACTAACTCATAGGCCTTCAAGACGATAGCCTTCAAACACTCATAATCTGATGACAGATCCTCCTCCAGAGTTACATACACCCTCTGAGCTCTTCCAATCAATTTACTTTGTATAAGAGTGGTCCAATACTCTTGGGGCCACTCCAACCTTGCTGCAATCCTCTCAAATGATACAAAAAACTCTGCAATATTGTCTTCCTCAAATTTAGGCACAAATTTGAGAGCCTGCGCTAAATTAATAGCAGGCGTTACTGACCTATTTGGGGAAGGGGGAGAGGAAGAAGAGGAACCTGAGTTTTTCATGGCAATCTCATGCTGCCTCTCCTTTTCTCTTTCCTCCGCCTTAAACTTTTCTATATCAAACTCCATCTGCCTCAGAGCAATTTGCCTATCCAAAATTTCTACAGACAGCGCTTTATCAGGTTTCACTTGTTCCCCACCAGCCTTTACAGTTTTAACACATTCATAAATTTGCAATAGCAATACACCCTTTCTTATTGACACATCATATCCCAATTCAAAATGTTCTGCTACAATTTCCAAATCTTCCCTATTCAACTCTGCAAGCCTTTCTTGCCACCCCTCTCCGCTAAGGAGGTCTAGTACATTAACCATGATGACCACTATTATTCACACAATACTAAATTACAAAAAAAAAAACCACGAGGAGGTGAAAATATGCTGCCTGAAAAACAACCCCAAGAATTTACTTTGCACATACACCGGTGAATACTTAGGAACAAAAAGATCCTGTCACGGTCGCCATTTTGTGATGGATGGCTTGACCACCACACAAAAACACTAAACTTTTCAAACAGTATTCACTTAAGTACCATACTAAGTCCACAAAAGGTGGAATAGTATACAATTTCAATAAGAGTGCAAAGTCAATTCAAGGGGACAAAGAAAATACCACAAAAATATACTTAATTTTAATACACAAGTTTCAGACAGAAATAACACCTGAACCTCAACAATACAGTAATTAATGATAAACACTCACTCTTAAACTCCCTGTAAAAGAAAACAATTACACAATTAAAGAAAGGTCATCAACACAAGCATACAAAAAGGGAAGAGGGTCCAGAAAGGAGGAGGCAAACGAAAAGTAAGAATATCCTAACAATTACATATTAAATATCCCTAACAAATTCCTCATTCACTTCTAGGGGTCTCCTCAGAGGACAATAAACTCTCCAGCTGGAGGCTTAATTCAGGTGGCAGAAAACACTGATCCAAAACAATGGTGTTGAATGCTCCAATAATGCAGACCGCCCAGGAGTACAGGTCGTGGGCCCGGCACACAAATATAAACATCAAAATCTTTACCTTGGGGCAGAGAGGTCCCCTTGGCTTTTACTGAACCAAGGGCAGTATAATATATGTAGGATAAAAATCCTTAATGCAGAGCGAGGATATCCTTGGAAAGCTAAACAGCTTCACAATGCAGCTCTGTAATGGCGATGAATATAATAAATCCAGCAGCAATTATCGTGCCCTTCAAGGTTGGAGGCTCAGAAACACACTAAGGAACCATCCTCAAAAAAAGCCCCTCCAAAACTCCGTTCACGCAGGAGCGCAGCCACGTAACCAACACCACTTGAAAATATAAAACAGCCGTTAGTCCATTATAACCACTAACATAACCACCAGTGAAAAGACAAACAATAAAGCAGGAAAACAATAATTCTACAATATATTCAACCTTATACATCTATAAAAACTTAAATAATTTAGAAATATTAAAGCAATAATGTTACAATATATATATATATATATATATATATATATATATATATATATATATATATATATATATATATATATATATATATATATATATATATATATATATATATATATATATATATATATATATATATATATATATATATATATATATATATATATATATATATATATATATATATATATATATATATATATATATATATATATATATATATATATATATATATATATATATATATATATATATATATATATATATATCTATTTTTGGGTGAGATGGCCATGTCGTCCTGATGGAAGTTCCTATAGGGTAGCTTCCTAGGGTATATTACATCTACGGCGATATTCCCAGAGAATTTACCTTAAGGTACCAGAATTCTAACTCCTGGAGCGAATATCCCTCGTGAAAGGGATATCGCGACATATCAGAGGACGTATTCTTGACACGCCACATGGCAATCTGCACCCCGAACAGAGATCTCGTATCGCAGGGGGCAATTGGCAAGAAACGAATTCGGTAAAGAAAAAGGGGGAGCCGCTCCCAAGACTCCCTATCTCCCGTTTCGTAAGCGTGCCTGGCGCCAATCCTGGCGCCATCTGTATTCCTTGTAGCGTACACGAGGTGCTACAGATACTGTATGTAGGGGGGGGTCCTACAGCCCTTTCTTAGAAAGGCAAGGGCGGGTCCATCAGGACGACATGGCCATCTCACCCAAAAATTGATTTTTCGCTTCGCTCAAAATCCGTTTTTTGGGCTCAAGCCATGTCGTCCTGATGGAAGTATACCAAAGCATTACTGTATCTGTGGATTCTCAGAACGTGCCGTACTCCCCGGAGGTAATTTTTCCCGGTCGACTAGACATAGAGACCTAAGATGTTACCGTTATACATCTTTTCACCTAACTATAAACCATGTTAGAGCTTCCTGCCCCCTACAGGGAAGAGTCCTACTAGACTCTGGAAAAGTCTCGAAGAGTACATATACCTATGTATGAATACCAGGCAAGCTAATATAGTGGTCTCCCCCTATATTAAGTAAAGCATAGTTTGTAAAGAACCACTGCGTCAATATGAAATATCGACCAGTTCTCCGCACAATACTTGTATTGGACAAAGGTTTATATCCGCATAGGAGGAAAACCAATGCAACATAGCTTGCATAAAGGAACAATTCTATTAGAATTATCCCAGATAAGGTACATAGAATGAATGCTCAATTATACCAATAAATTGACACAGGTGAAAGAAGAGGATAACCCAAAACATGAAGCATAAGTATGATAGTAAACAGAACTTGTTTATCTGAAAGAAAAACATTAAATGCCACTTTTTAAGATACCGAGGTATCAAAGTCATAAAAGTCTGTATTACAAATCAATCACATTAGCGTTAGAAACGCTCGGCACACATGTCTGCACTTATGCTAGGTTCACCTTTGGAAATGGAACAGTCTATATGGGCAACTCAGTGCCCTCATTTAGTTTGTAGTACAGTATGTAACTACACACTCACCCTGGAATTAATCGTCCCAATTAAAACTACTGCTCCTCGCAGAGTTAAACAGTAGGGCTAACGACGCGACCCACTGCTACCACAGATCTCTTTAGTTCCTCTACTTGCTTCGCATAGTGGTGAAAGAACACTCTGGAAGACTTCCAGCCAGTGTATGAACGGAGATGTTCAAAATCCATACAATTAAAGAAATTTAAGGATGAGGCAACTTTCCTCGGATCGTGATGTTCGGGTGTACTGTCAGGATCCGCTCTGCGAATAAAATATGTGATTTTCGCTCTGAGTTGATTCAGAGATAAATTTGAGCCTGATGTTTCTCCCCTGAATAGTTGACCACCCTTGAAGTCTGAAGTTCTATGAAGATAGACCTTTAGGCATTCTACTGGACATAGAGATGCATCTTCTTTCAGAGGGCAGATTCTCCAGGGACCCCACCTGTTGGTGCGTAACTCATTCTTGGCGAGAAACGTAGGATCCGGAAACAGGTTCAGTTCTCCCCCATCCAGGAACTGAACATGACCTGCCTCTCTCGAATGGGCTACGATCTCACTAACCCTGGCCCCGGACGCGAGTGCAAATAGGAAAATAACTTTTTGTGTCAAATCCTTTAACATACACTCTTCATTGCTCAACAGAGAAGCGAAATGAAGAACTTTGTCTAAAGACCATGAAATGGGCTTTGGAGGTGCTGAAGGTCTGAGCCAAGCGCAGGCTTTCGGAACTTTGTTAAAGATCTCGTTACCTAAGTCGTCCTGGAAGGCATATAGAATGGGTCTTGTCAAAGCAGACTTACACGCTGAAATCGTGTTAGCCGCCAACCCTTGACCATGGAGGTGGATGAAGAAAGATAAGCAGAAGTCTGTCGAGATCTCCTGCAGATTCTTCGCCTTGACAAAGGCCACCCATTTTCTCCAAGATGACTCATATTGCCTTCTAGTAGATTTGCACTTATATTCCTCTAGGAAGTCTATGCTGGCTTTCGAAATCCCGAAACGCTTTCTCACCGCTAGGGAGAGAAAATCATGAGCTGCAGGGTCCGGGTTTTCTGTAATGAAGCGCAGACAGTCGACTTCTGGACTCGCTGGGTCAGAACTGGATGTGGTAGCGGTACAAACTTCAGCTGTAGTTCCAATGCCAAGGGGAACCACACGCTGTTCGGCCACTTGTGGGCCACTATTGCCGCTACCCCCTTGAAGGATCTCAGTTTGTTGAGGACCCTTAACAGAAGGTTGTGAGGATGGAACAGATAAATCCTGGACCATCTGTTCCAGTCGAGGGACATCGCGTCCACTGCTTCCGCTAAGGGGTCCTCGTACGGGGACACGTACAGGGGCAACTTCTTCATGTCTTTCGTCGCAAAGAGGTCTATCTGCAGTTCTGGGACTTGATTCAGAATGAAGGAGAATGATTTTGCGTCTAAGGACCATTCCGACTCTATCGGTGTGAACCTGGATAGAGCGTCCGCTGTCACGTTGCGGACTCCTTGAAGGTGAACTGCCAACAGGTATCACTTCTTCTTTTCCGCCAATGGGAAAATGGCCAACATCACCTGGTTGAGAGGTGGTGACCTCGATCCTTGTCGATTCAAGCATCTCACAACTACCTCGCTGTCCATCACCAACCTTAAGTGGATTGAGTGACGCGGGGAGACTTTCTTTAAGGTAAGGAGCACTGCCATAGCTTCTAGAAAGTTTATGTGAAAGGTCTTGAATAGCTTGGACCAAGTCCCCTGGACTTTTTTCCGATGAGAGTGACCTCCCCATCCCTCCTTTGAGGCGTCTGAGTGAATCGTCACCGACGGGGGAGGTGGCTGAAGAAGAACCGACTTCTTTAGATATCTGGCTTGGGACCAAGGCCTGAGAAGAGTACGTAGCCGAAGCGGAACTGGTCTTCTCAGATCTCTTCGCGCGTTTGATGCATAACTTCTCCAAACTCCGGTTGCATCCTTTAGCTGTGCTCTTAGCACTGGGTCTGTCACCGAAGCAAACTGGAGAGAGCCCAGTACCCTCGCCTGTTCGCGTCTTGATATCCTTTCGGAATCTAGAAGTCTCTTGACAGAACCCGCTATCTCCTTCCTTTTCTTCGCCGGGATGGAGAAACGGTGTGACAAAAGGTCCCAGTGGATTCCCAGCCACTGGAACTTTTGAGATGGAGAAAGTCGAGACTTTTTTCTGTTGATCTTGAAGCCTAGGTACTCTAGGAACTGGATCACTTGACTGGAAGCTTGCAAGCATTCTGTCTCGGATGCTGCCCACACCAACCAGTCGTCCAGGTAGGCTACTACCTGAATTCCCTTTAGGCGTAATTGTTTGAGAGCTGAGCTCGCAAGCTTCGTGAAAATCCTTGGGGCTATGTTTAGCCCGAATGGCATGGCTCTGAAGGCGTATAGTCTTCGTTGTAGCCTGAACCCTAGGTAGGGGGAGAGTCGACGGCTGATTGGAATGTGCCAATAGGCGTCTGACAAGTCTATAGAGACGGAATATGCCCTCTTGGGCAGTAAGGTCCTTATGTGTTGCAGTGTTAGCATTTTGAATTTGCAATTCACTATGAACTTGTTGAGTGGCGACAAGTCCAGAAGGACTCTGAGCTTTTCCGAGTCTTTCTTGGGAACACAAAACAGCCTCCCTTGGAATTTGATGGACTTCACCTTTCGGATCACATTTTTTTTCCAACAGTTCTTGAACGTACTCCTCCAGAACGGGGGTGGAGTGTTGGAAAACCCGAAGGCACGGGGATGGAGTGGTGAACCAGCTCCAGCCCAGTCCATTCTTGAGTAGGCTGTTGGCCCAGGGATCGAAGGTCCATCGATCCCAAAATTTCAGAAGTCTCCCTCCTACCGGTATCATCTCACTTGGACTGCCGTCCTGAGGTCTTGCCTCCCTGACCACGACCACCCCTGAATCCCCTTCCCCTTGAGGGGCGCCTAGACGAGCCTCTGGTTGCTCGAAAGGAAGAAGACTGCCCTTTGAACGTTGGGGTGAATGCCGTGGACTGTGTCGACACAGCCTGGGGTATCCACTGAAAAGTGGTCGGGGTTTGTGCCACCATCTGGGGCACTGGAGGCAATGGCAATTGCAGTTGCTGTTGCTGTCTAAAAGGTTTGGCTGGCCGAGACGGTAGCCTAGTCCTCATAGTCTTCCTCTTTGGTTGAGGACCCTCATCCGGGGAAGACTTTCTTTTGATAGCCAGGCCCCACTTCTGGAGAAGGTTTCTATTCTCCAAGCCAGCCTTATCAACAACTTCTTTGACCAAGTCGGTAGGGAAAAGGTCTTTTCCCCAAATGTTGGAGGAGATTAGTTTCCTTGGCTCGTGCCTCACCGTAGCCGAGGTGAACACGAACTCCCTACAAGCTCTCCTTGCCTTGACGAAGCCATAAAGGTCCTTCGTCACTGTGGCCATATGAGTCTTGGCCACCACCATGAACATTTCATGGACCTTGGGGTCACTTGCCATTGTCTCAAGAGTAGTCTGAAGAGACATTGAGGCAGCCAGTCTTTCTTTTGTCTCGAACTCTCTTCGCAAAAGAAAGTCAGACAGCTTAGGGAGGTCCTCACCGAACTGACGTCCGGCAATATCAGCCTCCAACTTTCCAACTGAGAACGTAAGATGGACGTCCTTCCAGTCTTTGTGGTCCATAGGCAGGGCCAGCGACAAGGGTTTACACTCCTCCAGGGAGGGGCAAGGCTTGCCGGCCTCGACTGCTTTTAGTACAACCACAAACCCTTTCTGAAAAAAGGGGAAGGCTCTAGCAGGCGAGGACACAAAGGAAGGGAGCTTCTTGCTCAATGCAGCTACCTTTGAGTTAGAGAAGCCCCTCTCTTGCATCGAGGATGAAAGTAGAGCTTGAGCCTTAGCATGGTCAATCACTATGACCTCCTTCGGCTCTGTCTCCTCCTTTGAAGCTGGTTCCTTCCTCAGCCGGACATAATAGTCCGGATATGATGCCTTGCTGGGCCAGAATTCCACCTCCTCCAGGGGAACTGAGCCCAGCTTATCCGAGATGACGATCTTTCCAGTCGTCATCGGCATGTGCTCAGCATACCTCCATGGGTTAGCATCTGAGCACAAGGGAAGGTCTTTCACATTGAGCTTTTTCTGGGGCACATGTGATTCTGCAAGGCACTGCATCCGCAGTTCCATTGCAGCCGCCTTCTCCTGATTCACCTTTTGCATTTGTTGGATCATTCCAACAATAGAAAAGAGGGCCTGTCCCAGCTCTACAGGGAGACCGGCCGATGTTGAGGGAATAGGCTCCGGAATCTGAACCGGAGTAGCCGACACCTCGTCGACCTCTTCCTCTACAACGTCTGGGGCTTGAACTTCATCCTGGGCTTCTGCCTGAAGGTCTTCCCCCAGACGCTCGTCCACGTCAGACATCCTGTCATCTAACTGGATGTCTTGCATCGCGACCGCGACTTCAGCATCCACCTGGATCTGAACTTGGGGGATGTCCTCTTGAGGCTGGGGAATCACTGCATCAGCTGATGCCTTAGGGAAAAGATACGCCCTCATCTTCTCACTTGGAAGATAAGGTCCAGAAGTGTTCTTTTGGAAGCCCCTTACCCAGGTACGAAGCTTCTCCCTTGCTATATCCCTTGATTCTGCCGTCCTAGGGGAATCAAAGGCCTCAGTAATCAGGTTAGTGCACACAGTATATACATGAGGGTCCCAATACCGGAGATCATCCTTGGAGACAGCGCATGCTGCGTGTCTCCTACAAAACTTATGTCCGCAGAGGTTCTTGCTGCGGACGTTGCAGAAAACACTTCCGCACTTCGGAGGGTCCTCCTGTAAGAGAAGAAATTTCCATGAGTATCAAGTGAACTATGTATCACTGGATATGCATAGTATAGCATAACAATTAAGAAAGGAAAGACACACACTTGTGTTTCCCTCACAACCCATTGTTGCAGCCTTCCAGATAATAAAATCAAATGGTTAATCTCTTCTAGAGTAACCAAGGCAAAGTTTCCGGAGGAAACAGGTGGAGCTCACAACTAAGCAATGATTTTAAAATCCTGGATAATAGACAGGAAAGAACTCACTTTCCTATCTGTAGGGCAACAGCAAAGGGCCGTGCAAGAAAACACAAAAGTGTTAGAACACACAGTGCTGTATCAAAACCCATACTATAGTTTTCTTCTTAGAGTATCTGTTATACTGAAGAAAACTGGTACAGTATAGGAGGTTATGTGCCGGCCGGCACACCATAACTAGCTTTAAAGTATACTACTTAACAGCTATAAGGCGGCTGAACTCTGGTTCAAATGCATGTGCCGGCCGGCAACAGCCAATGTCGGCCGGCATTGGCTGCCAGCCGGCAACTACACAAGGTAGTACCCAGCTGCCGGCCACACTCTTGGTGACCGGCAGACAAGGGCTGACATTAGCCGGCCGGCAAAGGTACAGGACCGATGCCAGCCGGCAGCAAAAGAACCCGAGGACTACACCCGCCCGGCTGCCGGCCTCATAGGCCGGCAGCCGTGTCAGGTACAGCACTAGAAGAAAAATAGGATGGATGCCGGGATAAGAGTGTACACTACCTCCAAGCCCGGCAATCCGAAAGAGTGCATATAAGGAAGGGAAGAATCTAATTCAGGCTTCCTGACCAATGCCGTCTGGCTCTACAGGCAGGCATGGATGAGGGACCAAGAGAGGTCCGGGCAACACTCAAAATATAAGACCCTTGCCGGACGGCAGCTCTGCCGGCCGGCAGGGGGCTGAGTCAATTCCACATCCTAACCTATTCTAGGTCCAGATGTAGAATGACGTACAGTACTGTAATGGCTAGGCCATTACGGAGATAGAGGGGGGAGGGACAAAAGAGGCTCCTACCAACCTTGCTTTAGTGACGGATCACCCGCAGCCAAGAAACTCATCTTACCCTAAGGGAGATCCAAGGGGGGAGGCCAGCAATACTTGCCAGCTCCCAGAGCACCAAAGCAAGGAAGGTGTTGCTACTCCCAGGGAAAGAAACTTATCCTCCCCCGAGAACAGCAACAAGGACTAGTCTGGTAGATCACAAAAGAAGGAATCATATCCACAGAAACCTTCGGTAGTGACCTAAGGAGGCTAAGCCACCTTTGTCTGTGTCAGGCCAGCGAGGGAGACTCTACCCTAAGCCAGACAAACACAGACTCAGAATAAAAAACTCTGTTGTTCTGTCCCTCTTTGAACCAGACTTACTGGAACAGGAAGGTATAGTAACACCACAGTATAGTTTTATCGAAAAATAAATTCAGAAAAAACCACTTAGGGATATGCCCAAGGCTTAAACAGAGGGAAAGGGATTGCATACCTTCTCCGAAGAAAAGAAAGCAACCGGGGAGTATGAGAAAGTATACTAAGGCTCCATAAGAAACTTAGCGTAGGCACCAAGAGAATCGATTACCTAAATCACCGAAACTCACTCGTATACTATCTTGGAAATATTCCACACAATCTTAAATGTATAAAACATAGCCTAAAGCTTCATTAAAATTTTAATATACTCGGAAAACCCAAATTCATGCATGAAGTACTAGGACCAAACGACTAGGCTACATGGCCTAGCGTAGGCCAGAATGGCGAATACTTCGCCAAAATAATACTAAGTACGAAAGGAAATCCTATGTAATGCTAAATAGCTAAAATTTATTAAAGCAAAACAACCGGGAATGTCGCTCTGACTAACT
>NC_090734.1:94191605-94194105 GCF_036898095.1 Palaemon carinicauda
TTATTATTATTATTATTATTATTATTATTATTATTATTATTATCATTATTACGAATTACTATTATTATTTCTAATTATTTTTATTATTATTATTATTATTATTATTATTATTATTATTATTATTATTATTATTATTATTATTATCATCATTACTACTACTATTTTCAGCATTATTTTTACTATTTTTAGCATTATTATCATTACTATTATTTCAAGCATTATTAATATAGTTTTTTTTTTAATATCAATAAAACCAGTATCATAATGTTGACTATGGTAAACACAATAAAAAAACATTAAAACCCATAAAAAAAAAGAATGAGAAAAACATTTTACAGTACGCCAGAGACATTAAAATACTATAATCTTCGTTTATTGCTTTCCCTTCACAAAAATGAACCTCGCTCATTGGGGCATTGCTAAACTGGTTCCGTTCATGAATTCCGCAATACAATCTTTTACCACTCCGCTTCACCGGCTTATCCGGATACAGCTCGTATCCGTATCCGATAAAATTTGAGTTTAAGTCTTCGGAAGGCAACAACATACTCACACACATCAACTGCTTTCGGGATAACATTATTGGTGGTTTCACTTAATGATAATAATAATAAAAATAATAATGATTAAAAACAAATATATTATTATCAATATTATTTTTATTATCATTGTTATTATTATTGTTATTATTATTATTGTTGTTATTGTTGTTGTTATCATTTTTCTTATTATTGTTGTTGTAGTTGTTGTTATTATCATCAAGTATCTGTTATATTGAAAATAATAATGATGATGATAATTATTGTAATAATGAGAATGAGTAATGTTTAAAATGAAAATTTTAGTAATAAAAATAATACAAAGTTACATTATAAAAATTGTAATAATAGTAATAATAATAAACGATTCGTAATAATGTATCTTCAAAATTATTTTTAGATAATAACTAAAAATCAAAATCATACAATGGAGATCATTTCAATGTCAGCTTTTAGCCAAAACTAAAACAGCTGAATTACCATATCTGAATAGTAGATTGAGTTATCTCTTAGCTAGAATAATGATAATTAGTTCATTAACAAACAACTTAAACATAAGTCTTGCTCTTCAGCATTCTGGACGCCCTCTTCAAACATTTCTGAACTCAAGTTGAGGAAGCCTGTCCGTCTCTCTCTCTCTCTCTCTCTCTCTCTCTCTCTCTCTCTCTCTCTCTCTCTCTCTCTCTCAGCTTTTAATTCAATAATTCTCTATCATCATCATCCACTTCGCGCTTCATAGTCCTCAGTTATGTAGGTCTGGGTCTTCCAACTCTTCTTGTGCCTTGTGGAGCCCAGCTGAACGTTTGGTGAACTAATCTCTCTTGGGGAGTGCGAAGAGCAGGCCCAAACCATTTCCATCTACCCCTCATCATGATCTCATCCACATCTCGCACTCGAGTAATCTCTCTTATATTTCCATTTCTAATCCTATCATGCCATTCAACTCTCAATATCCTTGTGAGGGCTCTGTTCTCAAATCTATTAAATGTATTGGAGATAGTTTCATGGTCCTACCATGACTCATGTCCATAGAATAACACCGATCTCACTGAACTGATATATAGTCCGATTTTTATTCGTATTTTCGGGCGATTTGATTTCAAATTTTACTTAACGTAGCCATTGTCAAATAGGTAGGCAGTTAATTCTAATAGCCTGGCCTTCTCCTTCATTAGGCTCAATACTACACAGTATTCTAGAAGTTTTATTCAAGCTGTGACCAAGTTGTGGAATGATCCTAATCGGATAGTTGAATCAGTAGAACTATAAAAGTTCAAAGTTGCAGCATTTTTTTTATTATTTTATGTAGAACAGGCTGACAATGTCTTTTATAGTTTATTTATTACATATCTGTTTTGAGGTTGTTACTGTTTTTAGAATGATTTATTGTTAATATGTTCTCATCATTTATTTACAGAGAGAGAGAGAGAGAGAGAGAGAGAGAGAGAGAGAGAGAGAGAGAGAGAGAGAGAGATATCTGTACTTGGCAATCGGTATTGTTAGGTGAATCCAAAAAATGAAAAGAATACACATTGAATTTTATATACAACTGGTAAGTATACTATTCAAAACCCTAGTAATAGTACTTTCCTTATCTATTGTATGAAGTACATTAAAAAAAGCCTGTAATAGCCAGGTATCATGTAATTTAGAGACATTACTCATCCAGGATTTTCAGAGTAGTTCAATATCAGTCAATGTCTCCATTGGGCTTATGAATATTTCAAAGAACCTTGGTATTAAAAATGAATGATTTCAACTGCGGTATTATACTAGTCCACCTGGATCAGACACTCGCTAATGTTATGTACCTTTTTTTTACTCATATGCAGCAGTCAAGCAGACGAAGCATGAGCCATGGCCTATGTCAAAAAGTCCCTTACTGGTAGTCGCCAGACTGGGGTTCGAGTTCCGTTCAAACTTATTAGTTCATTTTGTCGCTGCAACCTCACTACCCTTGT
>NC_090734.1:94201605-94211605 GCF_036898095.1 Palaemon carinicauda
TACATACCTCAGTGCTTCAATCTCGATACAATTCTCTACAGTGTCTTTGGACTCTTCTAAGGCAATATCTTCCCCTTCACCCTCTTCATCCATGTCTTCAAAGTCTAGTGTTGCAAAAAGCATAGAGGATACCATTAATTCAGAGTTTAAATCTCAATTACCAGAGGACTGCTTTTCTGGACTTTTATCAGAAAAAGATGATCCTGTTAAATTTGTATCATTATTTACACACAGAACATTACTGTGCTCTCCAAATAACTTTTTGACTGCCCACAAGGGAAGATCTTAATCTATGCTTAAAGTGCACAGGGGATGGACGTTGATGTGCAATGTCCATTGTATAATACAGCCCAAAAAGTGTTGAAGTCCATCTTGATTAAGGCTGCAACTCATGATATATTTAACATTATATCGCTGACTTACCATTCCAAATAAGCTGCTTAAAGAGGTACATGATAAAATGAAGCCCTTTTGAAATGGATACAGACTACCCTTTTTCCCAACCCGCATATTTTTGGCTGTAGTCAGCCTTTCTGAAAGAAATTGATATTGGTACTCCAAATGAATGCCATATGCAGTTTTTGCTTTAAAATATCATTTGGCGTTCTAGAATCGAATAGATCAAACCAAGAACCAACAAATGAAATAAAACTGTTCGCGTCGTGCCAGTCTTTGCTCTTAAGAATATTTTGTTGACCAAAATACTGCAAAGATTTTGCCACTGTTTGACATAAGCTGAGCAGCCAGTCGTACATTCGTTCTGCTTACTCCTTTAACATCTAAGTGCTTGTAAGATATTTTATGGGCTCTTGAGATCAGTTTCACTTGTCATCACAAACTCTCGAACACTGTTGCTAGTGATGTTCCTGAAGAGACTGTTGAGAGTGAAACCATGGTAAAAAAAAAAAAAAAAAAAAAAAAGTAGTTTCCTAAGAGTTTAAGTAAATGAGGAGCATCAGCAAACACAAATTGGCCTATCTGGATGAGCTGGATTTTGGAAGCTAGTATTATTCATACCAATGACTAGATTGTTCCACAGTTTAACATTGGTCAGGCCAAGATCATTAACCATTGCTACTATTATCATTCCAGCATCTTCTAATTTAACTATAAGATCAAATAATACAGCTTTTGACATGTCGGTATCAAAGTTATAGTAGACAAGCTGTTTCCAGTTGCTAGATAAACCCCTGATCATAACACATTGAACTTTGTGTTTTGGAGCATACTCAGTATCTTTATCTTTATCATAAGACCACTCTTTAGATACACTTGTCTCAAAGGACAAAACACAAACCCTCTGAAACTCTGACATAGTATCGGTTTTATGTCTTAAAACGTGCACTAATGATATTAATGGACCAGGTTCAACATTAAGTTTACCTATCCACCGATTAATAGTGAGTATTGATGCCAAAGGGATTATGTTTTTGTTTCTTGAATAACAATAAGCATTAGCTCTTAGACTTATTAAATTAACAGCTTGACTTAGATCTTCATCACTCCACTTTGCTACATTGCGCTTGCCTTCAAGTAGTGATTTTATTTGAGTATCTGAAAAGTGAGCTCTTAATTTCTTTTATATCAGATGTAACATTGGCAATATCCCTTTAAATGTTGCCTTGAAGAATAGTAATAAGCTCCTGATATTATCTCTTTTCAATATGAAGTTTATCCCTTTCCATACGAACAACAGCAAGTTGCTGCTTTAATGCATGTATGGTGTCATGCAAGAAAACAGTATATGTCATCTCACAAGTACCCCAAAACTTAATTTAAAGGATGATGCCTACCTCTTCAAGTGTAGGATTTCTTCTACTACTATGTTCTGGGTGTTCTGAAAAGATTTTAACAGTTAATTTCTTATTGTAAGCCTTTATTGGGGATGAAGAAAAGGGGGAAGGGTGTGATGAGAAAAACGTGGGAAGAGAAAGATTTTAGGTGAGGCATGAGTAGTTGCAGTTAAAAAGGTATAGGGCATTTCTTAGGATCTGCAGAAGCTTCAAGAAAAAAATGAGGACATTTATTTGCAATATATAACTAAATATGTTTAGGGAAAATTATTTTAATAGCACTGGTACTGATCTGATGAATTGTACTGCTTACCTTTAACATATAAAAAAATTGTGTATTGGTAGCCATGGATGGCTCAGAGATCACAATCTGCTCTCCACCTGCAGTTGAGACGTGGGATGCTGCAAAAAATAAGGAGAAAATGCTTAAAATTTGGCAATAATATATATAGGAAAAGCTCCTAGCATTACGAGATTGTTTTTCGTCACTTACTTCAAATCACATATTGTTCAATTGCACAGATAAATCTTGCATACTAAACTCTACTATTGGAAGACCTGGTGTGAGTTGGCTGACTTGCATCAGAGATCACAATCTGCTCTCCACCTGCAGTAGACTTTGGATAATGCAAAAAATAGATTTCTTACTATACTAACATCACATTTCCTTATTTCAATGATCTAAGTTAACGTGCCACCTGTGGTAATAAAAAATGCACAAAAGGTATGGCAAAATAAAAGAAAATACAGCTAATAACAAGGAAAATCGGGACCTAATGCCAATGGTTTAAGATATGTACTCACCATAGTAGTGTGTTGGCACTGCTTCAGGTTTTAAGTTTCTTTTAGGATGTAGGAACGAGAATGCCAAGTAACTCTTACTTCAAATGGCACTGGAATGCATTATCTTATAAGTGCCGACTGCATATGTAAGAATTGGTTGGATTAAATCTTTGTCCATTTGCAAAACTTAATTCGCTCATTTCTCACATATTCATCCTTTGGAAATCAATGGCAAGTTATTTCAGACCCTTTCACATGTGTTTTTCTGCACCTGGACACTGCACAATGGGACGGCATGATTATTTTAGTTACACAAATATTATAAAAGAAAACAGACTTGTTCCCGACTCCAGCCACACCTGGACTGAGGCCGGAATTTCAACAAACCCTCGGTGAGGCACTTGTTTGGCCCTTCAAGTGACATCACTGCGCAAAAGACCTAATTACTGGTTAGCTGTTGAGTAGACCTTTTATTCTCTCAATCACTGCGCTAAAGACCTAATAACTGATTAGCTGTTGAGTAGACCTTGTAGTCTCTTGATCTTGGGTCTAACCAATGACTTCATTGAAGAAACGATGATGCAGGCTTCAAAAACGACGTTGGATGAGGCAGTGCCAGGTGGGTCTGCAAGAAAAATGTTACATAGTTAAATGTAAAGTTATTCTCAAAATCAATTTAGTGGTTCCAAGTCGGAACCCGAGCTCGAACTGCCCTCCCTTGTTCAGAATGGGTGGAGGTAAAAATTTTTCCTTTCAAGAATGTCGAAATGCAAAGGCTATTCTCTTTTCACAAATATCAAGGAGGATGAAGACTAACTGAAATAAGCAAGGCAGCCAGCAGAGCCATCTAGGTATTGTGCAGTTCTTTAGACTCCCATGTTCCCTTCAGAATTTATTTAGTATTTAGTATGACATGGGGATTTAAAAAACTACTTTGACATATAAATGATACATTTATTATAAAATCTTTTCACACACTCCAAACGAGGGATTCAAATTCAAAGAATTTAGAGTTTAAATAAATTAAACCAAGGAAACCATAAAAGAGAACCCACAAACATATTTTAACTTGAAGTATTTAAAAAAAAAAAACAATATATTCAGTAGAACAAAAAAAAAATACAATTTAATTTCAATCCTTCAACATCATTTTGGTCTTTTGTATACTAGCAAGGGCCGTCTTTCTTTGTTGCCGTTTCCAAAAGACTTTAGAACTACCTCTATTTGAGAGTATTATTAGAATTATCATTATCAAAGTTAACAATTTTTGGTTTCAAGAGTGAAATTGCTTACTAAACTTGTCTTCTTACCAATTTTCTAAAACCACCCTTAAGAAGTTCTACTTTAGTAACTTCATCCAACTAGTTCATTAACTTTAAGCTTCTTTACAATTGGCCATGGGATAATTGGAAGGCTTCGTACTGTTTCCTTAATCAGTACAATGTCTCCAATTTTCGTTTTTTTTTTTTTTTTATGATTCACTGATTTATATATACTTTCCTTATTAGTTGCTTGATATATCAAATTAGTTAAAAATTCAGAAATATGATTATTAACCAAATTACATTTCACTTTTAAAAGTTTATTGTACTCTTTTCTTACTTCATTTACAGGATTATCAATGGTCTACTCCTCAACCTCCAGTGAAGGCTGTCAAACTATATCCGTGTATTAACATTTCTGGGGTGATAGCCTCTGGTACATCAACATCATCTCTTAAGTTTTCGTTGAAAGCTATAGGACGTCTATTAATCAGTATACGAAAATTTACTTGTATTTTCTTCATACTGTCTAAAAAACAGTTCTATATTCTCGTTATCACTACTAGTAAGGTTAGGCAAAGGCGCTACTGGACTCTTTTAAGGAGACTACGAAGAGTTTCCTGCATGTCAGCTGGTGATATAGTAAATATATTTTCCAATTGAATTATCAATGGAATAACCTTGTCTAAATACTTCTGGCAAAAACTAAATTCAGCTTCAAATTCTGCTACGTCCTCAGATACAGACAACCTCATTGCTGAAATCTTGTTATCATAATTTCACAAGTCTTCCTTGAAACATCTCAGCCTATTTATTAGCGTTGATCCATCAACATCACTTAAACCTCTAAAAGTACCTGAAACCCAGCCTGTTATGCCACCCTAACGTTACCTAAATATAGACTATAGCCTTCATTGTCCCTTTTCCGGGGCAATTTCAAAGAAAACCCGAGAGCGGTATATAAAGAGTTGCTCGTAACCTAAAAATATTTATTTCACAGGAAAATATAAATTCTTTAAAATTATTTTTTCATAGGAAGCTTACGATTACGAGATGACATATACTTTATGCAACTCTGATGGCGTAAGTTCTGTTCCCAGTCGCTAAACATAATTTAAGTAATTGCTTGTGGTGGAAGGACCTTTACTCTGGGAATTTTTGAAAACCTATGGATTGAAAAAAAATAATGGATTATCATTATTAAGTCCAATAAACTTACATAAAATAAAGACTATCCTCATTTAAAACAATGCCGTAAATCAATGACAAACCTATTACTGAAATTAACTACTGAAATTACTTGAATCAACTTCAGGGAACAAAACTTAGTTAGTGTCTTCTTTCTAGTTCACCATTGCCCTCGACTAACCCTAAAATTAGAGTGATTACGCCCATAGTCAAACCAAGTCCAGCAAGATCATACATTCAAGGATAGCAAAAATATATTGTGCAATCTTAATCAGTAAAAAATTCACATGTTCTGAAAGCGTGGTAATAATTAAGAAATAGTCATAAACCCCCTATCCTAAGCTTTACCATACGCCACAAACCGTAAGAAACTTACTTGGCCAGAAAGGTTCAACCAATGACTCCATTGAAGTAACGATGACGTAGGATTCAAAGACGACGTCAGAAGAGGCAGTGCCAGAAGGGTCTGCGAGAAAAAATGTTACATAGTTAAATGTAAATTTATTCTCAATAAAATTAATTTAGTGGCTCCAAGTTGGAGCCTGAGCTCGAACTGTCCTCCCTTGCTCAGAATGGGTGGAGGTAAACATTTTTCCTTACAAGAATGTCGAAATGCAAAGGCCGTCCTCTTTCCACAAATATCAAGGATGATGAAGACGAACTGAAATAAGCAAACGAGCCAGCAGGGCCATCTAGATATTGTGCAGTTCTTTAGACTCCCATGTTGTCCTCACAATTTGTTTGATATGGGGAACATGAATTTGTTTAGTATGAAACGGGGTTTTAAAGAAATTCTTTATATACTAGTGATAGATTTTATATAGAACCTTTCCATACAACAGTACAAAAAAAGGAAAAAAAATAAAAAATAAAAAAAGAAACAGCAGCAGCAGTTTGTACTATAGACCAAGAGAATGATAATCAGGATAGGGTAGAAACTAATTTTGCGTTTCGCATTAACTCTGTCAACAAAGGTGCAAAGAAACATATATTGGTAGTGATCATAAATGGTAAACCAATTTCAATGCAATCAGTTATTCATATACTCTTTTTATTCAATGTCCCCTTTCCTCTCCTACCATCTCCTCATCTTCCTCCTTCTCCCTCTCTGCTTCGTCCTTCCATTGAAAGTCCTAAAATATCCCTTCCTGCATGACTGGACATCAGGCGGACTTTCTTAGTCTTACTAAGATCTCTCTCAAAGTCGGCAGAGGAATTTCACTCCCAAACGTGAAAGACCACTCGGTGGATTTCTGTCGAGACCCCTAGACCATCAACGGCTTTCCAGAATTCATTCTGCCGTGCCTGACGTCAAAAAGAAAAAAAAAGAAAAAATTCTCTATTTCAAAAAGTAATTTCCAATTATCAGTAATTATTGAAGTCTGGTTTTTAATCTATGGCAGGAACAATATCAATTTACTTAATTTAGATCTATCAAGACCTTTTACAAACAGTCACATCACAGTAATATTTTGAGAAATTCTAAGGCTTAGCAATTGAGTAAAAACTCCTAAAGGATCTTAACAAGTAGTTACTTCTTGCTGTTAAATTAAGAGCCTTTTCACCCTAACAAGAGATTTTAGAAATATCCGAGTAGCTTAACAAATTCCATGAGACATATAATTTCCTTCCACATTGCCACGAAATAGAAGCTATTCATGTTTGTTGTGATGTACCTTGGGCCTGAACTTGAGCATCTTGATTTCGTTACGCATTTCGAGAACTTAAATCGGGAAACAAACCTCCGCCATGGCTGACCACTTTGAAAAAAATCACTTAAAATCACTTATTTAATGTTTGAGAGCAATTATAATTTTCTTCGGTATTATCAACTATTTTACATAAAACCTATAATAAATAACAAAACATGTTCACCATTCTTACATTAAGAAGAACAAAACACAAAGTAATAATAATAATAATAATAATAATAATAATAATAATAATAATAATAATAATAATAATAATTATTATTATTATTATTATTATTATTATTATTATTATTATTATTATTAAAAGCCAAGCTATAACACTAATTGGAAAAGCAAGATGCTATAAGCTCAAGGGCTCCAACAGGGAAAAATAGCCCAGTGAGGAAAGGAAACGAGGAAATAAACCGCAAGAAAAGTAATAAATCGCTCTGTAAAAAACCACTTTGCTGCATCAGTAACAGAAGGTGAGGATTTCCCCAAAGATTACTCTCCGGATTAAGAATTATTTTCGAGAAGAAGAAAAAGAAGAAAAGTTAGTTTATAAAGTTTTCTTTTTACTTGCAAGAGTCGTGGCGGGAAGGACATCGATTTTTTCTTATTGACTTCAACCAATCCCAAATTACTCGTTGGCCACGGACAGCTGTGCTCTCTCTCTCTCTCTCTCTCTCTCTCTCTCTCTCTCTCTCTCTCTCTCTCTCATTTTAATCACGCTCACTCGTCTTGCTTCTTATTTGTAAATCTCTCTTATCGAAAATGAAATTCAGGAAATGCTAAGGAATCTTAAAAGTTGGAATTAGGGTATTTCGTTAGCTATACGCGTCATTCTTTTCATTTGTCCTTTCTAAATTTTGTTAGAATCTTTTCAATTATATATGTAGCGCTTTATTCCTTTATCTATATATTAGTGTTATTCATAGGGTTTAATCTATGTTCTGAAAAACTATGGCAGATACTGTATAACAACTAGTTTCAAGTTTAAACCATTTCCCCTAAAGCAAAGTCTGGCTCAATATATATATATATATATATATATATATATATATACACACACACAAACAGTGACAACATTAAATGTATCTGTTTCTAGTCCATTACAGAACAATAGCATCAGACATGTCACTTTATTTATGGGGTTTCACCACCACGCTGGTCAGTGCAGATTGGCGATGATGTGATGTTTTTCTGATCACTTACATTAAACCAACTTAGCATTTTCGGCACTGACTAGTAAAGATTCGCTGATCATTGATCCACATAAACCCATCGAAAAGCAAAGCAGACGGTAACCGCCAATGGGAGGATTGTAATCGCGATGCTAGTGCTGCCACCAAGCGTCAAAGTATAACCATGCGTCACAAAATGGCTGGAAGAACGCGAGAAAGTCATGGGTGCTGTGCTTATAATTGCTCAAATTTACCTAGGGACAGCCCAGCAATGTCATTTATAACATTTTCCATTAAAGAAGAAGACCTGGAACGTTATGCTTTTTTAGTTTTAATGATGGATAATTTTGACTTCTTACGATAATAATACTGACTATTGTACATTTAAATTACAATATCAATCAATGGGGTACAATCGCTGAGTAAATAATATTATCTACTCGATTGTTATTTGATATGTGAAGTGGTGCTACAAGATCTATTGAAAACACTACACGATGACGGTGGTGAAAACCTGTTAAGGTTCATGAATTTATGAGAACATGCAATTATAACATTATTCTTGCCACCTACATGTATAGCTGTTATTGTTCATTGTATTGAACTTCTTTCAGTTACGACTAAGAGTGGGCATGCTCTGTTGCAAATATTGATGCATAATTTCGATAATATATTTTTCAATTAAGATAAACATATTCTTTACTCTGAAAATATTTATCATATGCATATTTTGTTTAACTAAACCCAAAAAAAAAATTAGATTTGCTTGATAAAATACCCAGGTGCAAGAAATAGGTACATAACGTGATAAGAAAATTCTATGCACCAGAATTGATGATGTCACCAGAGTCTGCTAGGTCTGGTGGAAGTCAGAATATCAGCATAAAAAATTTGTTACTGCTGAGCAGTTTATGAATCCCGTAAAAATATACTTCCTGATCTATGAGGAATTTAATTATTGAGTATAGCTCCCCTTAAAGCCCTGGTTCGGATGGGGGTGCCACACCAACCCCTCTCGTATGTAACTTGGTTCCGAGTGTGTTTATTAAAGGACGGTGTAGGCATTCATGATCTATTTCATTATGGATATGAAGAACAAGAGACAGGATGGGCCCTCAAATTATTACAGACCCAATACCCGAGGATTTTCGTCACCCATGTAACTCCAAGAGCTGTTTAAAGGTCGCTCATGAATGGCAGAGGCAAGGGGCAGTGACAATGCCCTCGCAATCAGGACAATGCCCTAGAGACTGACTATATATTATAGAATCAGCGCCCAAGCCTCCCCACCACCCAAGCTAGGGGCATGGAGGATCAATCAGTGGCTGCTAAGGACTTAGCAAGTAGACCTATAAGCTTCCCCAACACCCCCCTCCCCCCCCCAAAAAAAAAACCTTAGCTCACAAGGACGATAAGGTTACAGACACTAATGGCACTAACGAGTCTGAGCGGGACTAACCCCCGTCTGGCAAACACCAGACAGACTGAACTCGTGTGAATCCAGAATAAACTCGGTACCATGCTCAAGAAATTGTGCTTATGTAAACTTAAGCAATAGCACAATTAATAGCATATAAAACCAGTTATGCACACTGTATCTACAAAGGCACTGATGGACAAAACAACTAGATATATCCTCCCTAAAATCAGTTTGCTAGGAATGTTCTGTTACAGTATGAATGATTGACTACCTTTTGTGTAATTCCAACTAAGAGAGCCCAAAGGAGGCCACGGGGCCGCCACAAAGTGGCACTGTATAATTAACATGCATATACAGTTTATGTTCAGCTGACTAAAGATTAGTTAACTCGACATATAATGAATTAAGTAAAGCTTTGTTTTAATAGAATCAACGTTAATTGGGCAAATCAACCATCTTGATTATGTATTATGTCTTTAAATCAGCATAATCTGCATATAAACTGCACAAAACTGTGTCTTGGTGTAGAAAAGTGTTTTGCACAAAATCAGACCCATGTAGTTTTCCTCTACAAATATCCGTTCTCGAGATAAGAGATAGTTTCCGATTTGTCCGGTGGCCATCTTGAAAAAAAAATCTCCACATACTAGAAATGCGACCAAAGCTAGAATCATCCCCT
>NC_090734.1:94216605-94219105 GCF_036898095.1 Palaemon carinicauda
CATGGACGAAAATTCTGTAAAGAAACTTGTGGAAAACTTATTACCAGGATTGACTACTGTAACTATTACAATTTACCAAAAGTGCAACTTGAAAAATTACAAAACATAATTGATAAACAGAGGAGCAGGACTGATAAAAGGTGTCACACCAAGAGGAAAGATCACCCCCATACAAATTGACTTACACTAGCTGCCGATTAAAGCGAGAATTGAATTCAAAATATGTACAATAACCCACCAAGATATCAGAACTGGTCGTCCAAAATATCTAAGAGAATTACTTCATAGTGCGCAGCCCACAAATCGTGTCGACACGAGAATAATTACAGATTGCATCAAACTGTTGGAACCTAGATATATGCCTACTTTAGGCTCCAGAACCTTTAAATATCCGGCCCCGTGACTATATAATAAGCTTCCACGAAACATTCGAATGATTGAAGACATTAAGTCTTTCAAGAGGTCACTGAATTCCTTTTTATTTCAAAACTCTTACAACAGTGACGATTTAACAGTACATGAACAATACGAGATATGAAACGTTAAAAACTCTGAATTAACAGGGTAAAACGACAGCGGAGGTCCTGCGGAGAGTGGGGTTCCCCTGCTTTATGGGACTTGAAAAGCAGCCATCACAATAAGTAAATAAAGGATTGATTTTTCCATATGATTCCTGAAGTCTAGCTAGACTTTGAAATCAATTATGTTTATCTTGTCAATTTGTGATCGTCTTTGCCTCTTATTTAATTAATAATGAGTTCATGGGTGGTCGTGATTGATATAAAAAGGTACTGGAGATTGAGAGGTTTTAAAGTAGAGTCGTCAGCAACCATTGTCTGGGCCTCCCTGATCCTAGATGGGTGTAACATGGGCCTGGGCGCTGATCTTATCGATATATGGTCAGTCCTGGTAGCTACGCATTGTCGTTGTTCCTTGTTTTTGCAATTCATAAGTGACCTTTAAAAATCTAAACCTTTAATTAAGTAGATACCATAAATAAATATATATATATATTATATGAATATATATATATATATATATATATATATATATATATATATATATATATATATATATATATATATATATATATATATATAAATTTTGCACATTTAGATGTGTTTTTCATATTCAAATAAGCCATATAAATTTTTGATACATTAATGTCTGGTTTCTCTTAACGACCTATGGATCAGAGCCCCAGGCGAAATCACACAAGGAAAAGAGCTTGTGACTGGCCGGGAATCGAACCCTGGTCGGCAAGCTTGTATAGACAGTGACTAAACCACTTGGCCACGAAGAAAGATAAAAGTCAATGACAATTCATATGTGCTTATACCTGTCGAATTCAGGTGTTTTGTACTTAGAATTGAAATCAACCCATCTTAACAAAACACCTGAATTCGACAGGTATAAGTGCAGAAGAATTGTCATTGATTTTTATATTTCTTCGTGGCCAAGTGGTTTAGTCACGGTCTATACAAGCTTGCCGACCAGGGTTCGATTCCCGGCCGGAGCCAAGCTCTTTTCCTTGAGTGATTTCGCCTGGGGCTCTGATCCATAGGTCGTTAAGAGAATCCAGACATTAATGTATCAAAAATTTATATGGCTTATTATATATATATATATATATATATATATATATATATATATATATATATATATATATATATATATATATATATATATATATATATAAATGTATATATATATATATATATATATATATATATATATATATATATATATATATATATATATATATATATATATACATATATATATATATATATATATATATATATATATATATATATATATATATATATATATATATATATATATATATATATATATATATACATACATTATATTATATAAACACTTTATAAAATTTTTGTACTGATTTCTAGTTTCATATTCCTAGGAGATGCATGAACTGAAGAGCAATGTCCAACATCTTTCGCATTTAATAAAAATAATAAAAATATGAAAATGAGCGTTAGAATTCCTCATCCTTTCATTAGAACCCAAAGGTGTGCAATTACCTGTTCTGCCTCACCCATGGTATTAATCAAGCCACCTTTTAATCATCAGCAACTCTTTTTAAATTTCTTCTTTCCTTTTGGCTTTTTTCAAGTTTCGATCATAACGCAAGGCGAATAACCTTTCTATCTCTCTAATCTCTACTCTCTCTAATTATTTTACTACTCTCGCTATATTACTACATTTATGAAAATGCATTAGCATTTAGTCAAATAAACTTACTAATAAAAATTAGAAAAACATAGGAAGGAAAAAAATAACAAATATTAAAAAAAAAAAACATATCCATAGACCTTTACCTTTTTTTTTTAAAACCTATTTGAATACGGCCATTCAATTACAATATTCAGTTGTTCACACACCAATTAACAAGGCAACAACAGCTGTTACGTAAAGATTAGGCCCTAGTTATTCCATGCGGCCATAAAACTTTTCTATTCATGTAAAAAAAAAA
>NC_090734.1:94224105-94228212 GCF_036898095.1 Palaemon carinicauda
TCTTCATTGTATGTTAGCCCATGTTAAAACTGTAATATTTCCCAAATCAGTTTCTAAATATTAGTTTGTCTCGGGTTAGTCTTCCGTGAAATAGTAATATAACCGTCGTTGATTTATCTTATTTTATCACTTATTTAAACCAAACATTCTTCAAATCCATATACAAACCTATATTGAAAAAAAAAAAACGTAAAACGCATTACACGAGAAAAGCTGAAACATGTGTAAACGTTTGAGTTAAATGAAATCCTGAGTTTAAACCGAATCCTTCGAAATTAAAAGTTTTGTTACTTTCCTCCGAGTAGAATGAGATCCGCACACTCCGACGGAATTAAAAACACTAATTATGCCTAATTCATGCGGTGATCTTTGTACCAGGAAGTCTGTCGTTTCAGAATTCTTTTTTTTTCTTTTTTTTTTTTCTTGCGATTTTTGTAATCAAATGCTAAGAGGATAAATCGCAAACGTAAGCCAGGAAAATACTCGGTATTCGGATGTTTATATCCTATGTACAATGATGAACTGAGTTATATATATATATATATATATATATATATATATATATATATATATATATATATATATATATATATATATATATATATATATCTACAATTATTATTATTATTATTATTATTATTATTATTATTATTATTATTATTATCACTAGCCAAGCTACAACCCTAGCTGGAAAAGCAAGATGCTATGAGCCCAAGGGTTACAATAGGGAAAAATAGCCCAATGAGGAAAGGAAATAAGGAAATGAATAAATGATGAGAACATATTAACAATAAATCATTCTAAAAATAGTAACAATGTCAAAATAGATATGTCATATATAAACTATCAACAACGTAAAAATCATATATGTCATATATAAACTATAAAAAGACTAATGTCTGCCTGATCAACATAAAAACATTTGGTCCAACTTTGAACTTTTGAAGTTCTACTATATATAGATATTATATATACAGTATATAATATATATATATATATACTATATATATATATATTATATATATATATATATATATATATATATATATATATGTATATATATATATATATATATATATATATATATATATATATATATAGTATATATATATATATATGTATATATATATATACATACATATATATATATATATATATATATAATATATATATATATATATATATATATATATATATATATATATATATATATATATATATATATAAATATGTATACATATATATATATATATATATATATATATATATATATATATATATATATATATATATATATATATATATATATGTATATATGCATAAATATGTGTTTATATATATATATATATATATATATATATATATATATATATATATATATATATATTTATATATATATATATATATATATATATATATATATATATATATATATATATATATATATATATATATATATATATATATATGTATATATATATATATATATATATATATATATATATATATATATATATTTATATATATATATATATATATATATATATATATATATATATATATATATATATATATATATATATATACATATATATATATATATTGAAATTTCAACACTCTTACTATGAAGGAAAACAATATATACCCCTGAAAGCAATCATCAAAAGAAAAAGATCATTGAGAGCTATAACTTTATAAAACCAATTAGAAAAACAAACCTTTCGGCACAACTTGAGATTTTATTTGAATTCTCAAATGATTCTTAGCTAATATCTTGAATTAACTCTCACTATTATTAGGGAGAGCGACTGGATTTTCCACATCTGGGAAAAAAAAATAAAATAAAACTTCTTTATGTTTATCTTGTTATTTGATCTTTTGTAGAACCATTGCTATAATTAACATTTATGAACAATAACAAAATTGAATGGTTTAATATTAATTATATATCTTTTTTTTTCAATTTTCATTTACTAAAAAAATTTTGCCCCTAATATCTTCAAAGGTTGTTCTTCCTTCTGTTTTATAATTATTATTTCCAAAACATAAAAAATATGTAATATGTGGGTTAGGAGTTCAAGCCCACCTTAAGCGTGACAGATTTTAGTAGTGTTAGCAACCTTGCCGTCCTTTAGACGCATCGTAAGTTATTCTCTGGCATTCCTTGGTCCCAACATGGAACATTGTCCTATCCTATACCATAAAAGCTTATCAAAAAACCTTTGAACCTCCTGTAACCCGATCTATATGTGTTATATATCCTTACTCTACATCTCACTAATTCCCATATCAATTCAGTCTCTAATTTATCAAAAGGAATCGTTAGCATTTTCTCTTCATATTCCATATCCCCGAAACTCACCATTCAAACAAATGGGTGATTACTCGCTTTGTTATAAGAAATTAAATTTGGAAATATAAATAATGGATGCTGATAGTTTTTATTGGAAATATATCTTGAGCAATTCACAAAATAGCGGATAGAAAGAGAGGATGCTAATTGTTCTATGGGAAATATATCTCAAGCATTTTACGAGGTAGTGGATAGAAAGAAAGGATGCTGATAGCTCTTATATAAATATATTTTAAGCAATTCACGAAATAGTGGATAGATAGAAAGGATGCTAATAGTTCTATTGGAAATATATCTCAAGCATTTTACGAGGTAGTGGATAGAAAGAAAGGATGCTGATAGTTCTACTGGAAATATATCTTAAGCAATTCACGAGATAGTGGATGGAAAGAAAGGATTCTGATAGTTCTATTGGAAACATATCTTAAGCAATTCACGAAATAGTGGATAGAAAGAAAAGATGCATTTAGTTCTATAGGAAATATATTTTAAGTAATTCACGAAATATTGGATAAAAAGGAAAGATGCTGCTAGTTCTTTAGGAAATATATCTTAATCAATTCACGAAATAGTGGATAGAAAGAAAAGATGCTGATATTTCTATTGGAAAAATATCTTAAGCAATTCACGAGATAGTGGATAGAAAGAGAAGATGCTGATAGTTCTATTGGAAATATATCTTAAGCAATTCACGAGATAGTGGATAAAAAGAAAAGATGCTAATAGTTCTATTGGAAATATATCTTAAGCAATTCACGAGATAGTGGATAGAAAGACAGGATGCTGATAGTTCTATTGGAAATATATCTTAAGCAATTCACGATATAGTGGATAGAGAGAAAAGATGCTGATAGTTCTATAGGATATATATCTTAAGCAATTCACGAGATAATGGATAAAAAGAAAAGATGCTGATAGTTCTTTAGGAAATATATCTTAAGCAATTCACGAAATAGTGGATAGAAAGAAAAGATGCTGATAGTTGTACTGGAAATATATATTAAGCAATTCACGAGATAGTGGATAGAAAGAAAAGATGCTGATAGTTCTATTGGAAATATATCTTAAGCAATTCACGAAATAGTGGATAGAAAGAGAGGATGCTGATAGTTCTGTTGGAATTATATCTTAATCAATTCACGAAATAGTGGATGAAAAGAAAAGATGCTGATAGTTCTATATGAAATATATCTTAAGTAATTCACGAGATGTTGGATAGAAAGAAAGGATGCTTGTAGTTCTATTGGAAATATATCTTAAGCAATTCACGAGATGGTGGATAGGAATAGAGGATGCTGATAGTTGTACTGGAAATATATCTCTAGCAATTCACGAAATAGTGGATAGAAAGAGAAGATGCTGATAGTTCTATAGGAAATATATCTTAAGCAATTCACGAGATAGTGGATACAAAGAAAGGATGCTGATAGTTGTATGGGAAATATATCTTAAGCAATTCACGAGATAGTGGATAGAAAGAGAGGATGCTGATAGTTCTATTGGAAATATATCTTAAGCAATTCACGATATAGTGGATAGAGAGAAAAGATGCTGATAGTTCTATAGGATATATATCTTAAGCAATTCACGAGATAATGGATAAAAAGAAAAGATGCTGATAGTTCTTTAGGAAATATATCTTAAGCAATTCACGAAATAGTGGATAGAAAGAAAAGATGCTGATAGTTGTATTGGAAATATATATTAAGCAATTCACGAGATAATGGATAGAAAGAGAGGATGTTGATAGTTTT
>NC_090734.1:94238712-94256212 GCF_036898095.1 Palaemon carinicauda
GGGCTATAAAGAATCATGCCCTGCAAAGACATAACACGCCTATTTGTCGAGCTGATATTGTCAGTAACACCAAGATTATTGGTAGCGCCCCAGATAGTCGACGTCTACGCATCCTAGAAGCTCTACTGATACAGCGAGATAAACCCACCCTTAATACGACCCAAGAGATGTTTTTGTTACCATCAAGCCGTCGTATTGATACATCAAGAAACTCCCATCAAGGAGTACCTAATGAAGACACTACCAACCACGAAAATACCCCGAATTTTGACGCCGAAGTAGGACATGATTTCAGCCACGTGGGACACTTTTCTGAGAGGGAGAGCAGCCTGGCTGGCTCAGAGCGCGCCTCAGCCAATCAAAATTCAGGTCCCCCGATGACATCACAGACTGGTATTCCCAGCCGAGATCGTCGTACACCCGACACCATACCATATCAGCTCCGATCAACCAATGAAAAACAATGAAAATTCCAGCCCTTTCACTTGTAATCCTGATCCTGGGTATAAATACCACCCGACTGCAGCATCCACCTCACTCTCTACCTGAAGAAGAGGAAGGACTTATCCTCGAAACGCGTCGTAGTTTTTACTATTTTGTACCAAAAGTTTTACTTGTATTTTGTGAGAATATACTTGAAAAGTCTTCCCGATTTTGTCATTCACCCGACTGATGAATTTTTCAAGTCTGCTGGCTGCTTGCAGCGCTCTAGAGAAGAGAATTATCCGGAAAATAGAAAAACTTTTAAACTTTTAACTCAACCTGCCTAAAAGAGGGTCTCCTACCACAATAATAATAATAATAATAATAATAATAATAATAATAATAATAATAATTA
Source organism: Palaemon carinicauda (assembly GCF_036898095.1). Lineage (NCBI taxonomy): Eukaryota > Metazoa > Arthropoda > Malacostraca > Decapoda > Palaemonidae > Palaemon > Palaemon carinicauda. The sequence continues at coordinate 94,239,551 of NC_090734.1, forward strand.
TTATTATTATTATTATTATTATTATTATTTTGTGTTTTGTTCTTCTTAAGGTAAGAATGGTGAACATGTTTTGTTATTTATTATAGGTTTTATGTAAAATAGTTGATAATACCGAAGAAAATTATAATTGCTCTCAAACATTAAATGAGTGATTTTAAGTTATTTTTTTCAGAGTGGTCAGCCATGGCGGAGGTTTGTTTCCCGATTTAAGTTCTCGAAATGCGTAACGAAATCAAGATGCTCAAGTTCAGGCCTAAGGTACATCACAACAAACATGAATAGCTTCTATTTCATGGCAATGTGGAAGGAAATTATCTGTTTCATGGAATTTGTTAAGCTACTCGGATATTTCTAAAATCTCTTGTTAGGGAGAAAAGGCCGTTAATATAACAGCAAAAAGTAACAACTTGTTAAGATCCTTTAGGAGTTTTTACTTAATTGCTAAGCCTTAGAATTTCTCAAAATATTACTGTGATGTGACTGTTTGTAAAAGGTCTTGATAGATCTAAATTAAGTAAATTGATATTGTTCCTGCCATAGATTATACATATTTTAAAAACCAGACTTCAATAATTACTGATAATTGGAAATTACTTTTTGAAATAGAGAAACTTTTTTTTTTTTTTTTTTTTTTTTTTTTTTTTTTTTTTTTTTTTTTTTTTTTTTTTTTACGTCAGGCACGGCAGAATGAATTCTGGAAAGCCGTTGATGGTCTAGGGGTCTCGACAGAAATCCACCGAGTGGTCTTTTACGTTTGGGAGTGAAATTCCTCTGCCGACTTTGAGAGAGATCTTAGTAAGACTAAGAAAGTCCGCCTGATGTCCAGTCATGCAGGAAGGGATAGTTTAGGACTTTCAATGGAAGGACGAAGAAGAGAGGGAGAAGGAGGAAGATGAGGAGATGGTAGGAGAGGAAAGGGAACATAGAATAAAAAGAGTATATGAATAACTGATTGCATTGAAATTGGTTTACCATTTATGATCACTACCAATATATGTTTCTTTGCACCTTTGTTGACAGAGATAATGCGAAACGCAAAATTAGTTTCTACCTATCCTGATTATCATTCTCTTGGCCTATAGTGCCAACTGCTGCTGCTGTTTTTTTTTTTTTTTTTTTTTTTTTTTTTTTTTTTTTTTTTTTTTTTTTTTTTTTTTTTTTTTTTAAGTACTGTTGTATAAAAAGATTTCATATAGAATTTATCATTCACATATTAAATAATTTCTTTAAACCCCCGTGCCATATTAAACAAATTCATGTTCGCCATATCAAACAAATTGTGAAGACAACATGGGAGTCTAAAGAACTGCAAAATATCTAGATGGCTCTGCTGGCGCCTTTGCTTATTCCAGTTCGTCTTCACCATCCTTGATATTTGTGGAAAGAGGACGGCCTTTGCATTTCGACCTTCTTGAAAGGACAAATGTTTACCTCCACCCCTTCCGAACAAGGGAGGGAAGTTCGAGCTCAGGTTCCAACTTGGAGCCACTAAATTAATTTTATTGAGAATAAATTTACATTTAACTATGTAACTTTTTTCTCGCAGACCCACCTGGCACTGCCTCTTCTGACTTCGTCTTTGAAGCCTACGTCATCGTTACTTCAATGGAGTCATTGATTGAACCTTTCTTGCCAAGTAAGTTTCTTACGATTTGTAGCGTATGGTAAAGCTTAGGTTAGGGGGTTTATGACTATTTCTTAATTATTACCACGCTTTCAGAACATGTGAATTTTCTATGGATTCTTATTGCACAATATATTTTTGCTATCCTTGAATGTGTGATGTTGCTGGACTTGGTATAACTATGGGCGAAATCACTTTAATTTTATGGGTTAGTTGAGGGCAATGGTGAACTGGAAGAAGACACTGGCTAGATTTCTTCCCTGAAGATGATTCAAGTAATTTTAGTAGTTAATTTTAGCAATAAGTTTGTCAGTGATTTACACCATTCTTTTAAATGAGGATAGTCTTTATTTTATGTAAGTTTATTGGACTTGATAATGATAACCCATTATTTTCATCAATCCATAGGTTTTCAAAAATTCCCAGAGTGAAGGTCTTTCCCCCACAAGCAGTACTTAGATTATGTTTAGCGACTAGGAACAGAATTTAAGCCATCAGAGTTGCATAATGTATATGCCATTTCATAATCGTAAGTTTCCTATGAATAAATAATTTTAAAGAATTTGTATTTTCACTGTGTAACAAATATTTTAAGGTTACGAGCAACTCTTTATATTCTGCTCTAGGGTTTTCTTTGAAATGGCACCCTAACTGGGACAATGAAGGCTGTAGTCTATATGTAGGCGACGGTAGGGTGGCATAACAGGTTGGGTTTGAGTTTTTTAAGAATTTTTGTCTGCAACTTTCTTGCCAGTGAAATGATAGAAGAGGAGACCTAGCTAGATTTCAAATGTCAAATAGATACCCGATTAAAGTCGCCATCAGTAGATTTTTTCAGAGCACTGCAGCAAATAGAAAAATTGTTTGTTACCATGGAGACAAATCCTTAAAGGATGAGGAAAACTCCACATCCAAAATCTGAACGGAGATATGCAAATGTGTGAACCTACCAAGTGATGTAATAAAGATTTTTTGTTAAATGCAGACTGTATTTTTGGTTGCGAGTTTAAAACATGAACTTGTTGAACTCGCCGAGAAAAGTAAAGAATAAATTATGTCAATTGGTGAAGTAAAATAAAATCTAGAATGACACTTGCATTTTATTAGATTCGAACCTTGGTATATAATCTAAATTCCAAATTAATTTTAGTGTTAAAGTTTTTTCTTGATAATCTACAATGTTTATTCCTTAATTAGTAATATAGTATGATATAGGGGTATTCAGTAGATGTGACAATTGTACACAGCAATGAGAGTTGGCCAGTGCTATGTTATTCTTCACCAGGTAATACTCATATCATTGATAATTCATGCCAAATCCTTCAAGTTTGATAAATCGATTTCTTGATAGACCTAGATAATTGTTTGTGGTAAATGGATTCATAGACTTAGATACTTGTTTGCCCTCTATACAAAGATTAATCTTTAAATTTCTTTATCAAATATGTAAAAAATAAACCATGTATATTTTTCCAAAATTCTAACGGTTGCAGAACATGAAATAGGTAGGTCTCCCAGAAACTGTGGTGCCTGTACATTTTATTTTACCTAACATTTTTACTTACGTTTTCACCATTTTCTCTGGGCTCCACTTCAAATGACGTCACAACATGCGCGTCAGTAGACCTTGCAAAATATGAAATGGGTAAGTCTCCCAGAAACTATGTGGTGCCTGTACGTTTCCTTTTACCTAAAATTTTCACTTACGTTTTCACCATTTTCTCTGTGGGCTCCACTTCAGATGACGTCACAACATGGGCATGAGTAGACCCTGTATTCTCTCGATCTTGGTTGAACCTTTCCTGCCAAGTAAGTTTAAGAACGTAAATTTTCTATGGATTCTTATTGCACAATATATTTTTGGTATTCAATGAATGTGTGATCTTGGAAGATTTGGTATAACTATGGGCGTAATCTCCCTTTTATTTTTAGGGGTTATTAGTAGTCTAGGGCAATAGTGAACTGGAAGAAGACAATGACTAAATTTCTTCCCTGAAGTTGATTTATGTAATTTCAATTAATTTCAGTAATAAGTTTATCATTGATTTACACAATTGTTTTAAATGAGGATAGTATTTATTTTATGTAAGTGTATTGGATTTAATAATGATAGTCTATTCTTTTTTTCAATCCATATGATTTCAAAAATTCCCAGAGTGAAGGTTCTTCCACCACAAGCTGTTACTTGATTATGATAAGCGACTTGGAACAGAACTTCAGCCATACGAGTTGCATACTGTATATGCCATTTCGTAATCGTAAGTTTCCTATGAATAAATAGTTTTAAAGAATTTGTATTTTCATTGTGAAAAAAATATTCAAGGTTAAGAGCAACTCTGTACTGCTCTAGGTTTTTCCTTAAAAACTGTTAAGGGAATTCACAAACATTTGAAAAATGGCCCATCTTTCTACAATTCTGGCATGCCTGTCCCGTAGCACGGCATTTCATTGCATCGTATGCAAGATGGTCGGATTTACCACACCTATAGCATTTGGGTTTTTCCTGTTGCTTCTGCGTATAGGTCTGATTCTGATATCTGTGAACAATAAAGTTTGGTGATTTCCTATGACTATGTTTTGACGTATTATTTCTCTGAGTCTCATTGTTTCATCTCTGAGCCTACCTTGCTAATTTTATAATTTTCCATTTTATTGATTTTAGAATTACCCATAATATTACTTTGGCTATATGATGTTTCTAAAGCTCTGCCTATAATCAATACTTTCTTTAGTTTTAAACTCATCTTGCAGTCATTTTTCTTATTTGCTCTTTAGAATCTGTGATGTGCAATGGGCAATTACTCTATCTATGATTGCATTTTCTAAATCTAGGAATTCATGTGAATAAGCTTAGTTCTTAAGTCTAGTCACAAATGCATCCAGAATTTAATTTTCTTTCTATGGCTGTACTGTAAATTGATGCTTTTAAAAAAAATTGATTGACCTTAGGAGCAAAATATGTGGTATTAGCCTTAATTGCAGCTCTACTAGTGTCAACAGTAGGTTGTGCGTCTTGCCAAATTTTTCGGGATGCTCTATATTCAGAGGCATTTTTACTTCTTGCATGAATTAGGTTAGGCAAATGATTAGGCAAAAAATTAACTTTTAACATCCTAAACAATGTTAATTCTCAACTAATCTATGTAGTTTATTGAACTTTGTGTTTGTGCAACCATCTTTGCTAGTTCTACACTTAATGATACTTCATGTAAAACTATTTCCGACTTACTGTAAATATTTTCATTTGCACTTGTGACTTTGGTAACAAATTTTGATCTTACCTTACTTGGTCCTACCAAACAAAATATTAATGCGTGATGTTGGCTTCTCTCTCGACATCGAACTGGAATCTAGACTGATTGTGTTGTATCCCTGCTGCATGGGGTTGTAATCTTCTAGTTAGCTCTTCTTGTGGCTCTCGAGTGAGAATATTCAAACAAAATAAGAGCATCACTCTTAAAAGAATGGATTGTGACGAGCCGAGAGAAGGGTTGTGAACTCAAAGGCAGGATGCAATCAACTGAGTTATATTGTTATAGAACACTCTTCTTTATATACAAAACTTCCAGGCAACAGGTAACAACAAGTTAACAAGACAGACAATGTTATTGAGGAAATAGCAGACATGAATTTTCATGTTCGTTTAGTGCGAGGGAAGAGCGAAGATACAAGCAAAATATATGGAAAAGGAATTATGTACAATTGTGTGACACACGGTTGGTACATGGCTCCCCCCCTGAAAATGACATACTGTACATGTTAAATAGGGCACCCTGATCTGGAGAGGCGAACTGTAGGCTGGTCATCTGGCCGAAGAGAAGCAGGTTTTAGACGATCAATGAACACCCAGTCTTATTTTCACCGAATGTTTAGTAGGAATGCTTTCGGACTGCGTCAGATCACAAGGAAAGGGCTTGTGTAAGGGGGCGTTAGTGGTGGCTTGGTAGTGTCGTTGCGCCGGAAGACGTGCGTTGCAGAGTGCAAGTGCGTTGGTATGTGATGCTTCGCTGAGGGCTCGTAAGTCTGGCGGCCCAGAGTAAATTTTTCCACAACATGACGTATGCGCTGGAGATCGTCGGAGAAGGTTGTAGAAGGAAAAAATTCGGCAGGGACGACCAACGGGTCGCCATACACTATTTAGGCTGCCGAGACGTCGAGGGCGTCTTTAGGATTGGTCCTTAGTCCCAGGAGGACCCAAGGAAGCCGAGTAAACCAGTTGCAATCCTTGCAGCGGGACATCAAAGCTGCTTAGAGGGTGCGATGAAAACGTTCAACCATTCCATTGGCAGCGGGGTTGTAGGCCGTTGTCTGATGTAGGGTGATGCCCAGGAGATTCCCTAATGACGTCCACAATTGAGAGGTGAAAGTGGTTCCCTTGTCAGAAGTAATATGCTCAGGGATACCAAATCTTACAATCCATCCAGAGAGTAAGGCAAATGTACATGAGGCGGACGTTGCAGTTTCCATGGGAATGGCTTCAGGCCAACGAGTGGAGCAGTCAATGACGGTAAACAGGTAACGATGTCCTTGTGATGTGGGTAGGGGGCCTACAACGTAGACGCTGAGGTTGAGGAAAGGTGCCCACTCCTGAATCCGTGTGTCGATGTACTTTGGAAGTTTGGCTAGAAGTACAGGCGCGGACCCAATCCTTAGCATCCTTAGAAATGCCGTGCCAAATGAACTTTGCCTTCAGCATCTGTGCAGTAGAACGGCACGAGGGATGTGAAAGGCCGTGAATGAAATCAAACACCTGTCGGCACATGAGAGCAGGAATCCAAGGTCGCGGTCTACCAGTACTGACGTCACAGAGAAGGGTGGTGTTGGAGTCTTCGAGGGGAAAATCTTCCCAACGAAGGGACGTGCAGGATGTCCTACAAGCTTGATAATCTGGATCCTGTCGTTGGGCTTCAGCCAGGGCATTGTAATCCAATCCCAGTTGAATGTCAGCCAACGTGTTTCTTGACAGGGCATCGGCAACGGGATTAATTTTCCCAGGGACGTATTGGAAGGTGCAATTGTATTCAGCCACGGCGGAGAGATGTCGGTGTTGACGGGCGGACCAGGTGTCAGACTTTCGAGTGAAGGCGTGCACCAGAGGCATGTGGTCTGTGCGAATGACGAATGGCGTACCTTCTAAGAAATGGCGAAAGGGACGGACAGCCAAGTGCAATGCCAGTAATTCTCGATCGAAGGTAGAATAACCCGATTCTGCCTTGGACAGTTTTCTGCTGAAGAACGCCAATGGGCGGGGCGAGCCTTTGACCACCTGCTCGAGTACTGCACCAATAGCAATGTTGCTGGCATCGGTGGAGAGAAGGAGAGGGGCGTATGGGATAGGAAAAGTGAGAGCCGCAGCAGTTGATAGGGCCTTCTTTGCATTGCAGAAGGCTGCTTCTTGAAGGGGACCCCAATTCAGGTCCTTTGGCTTGCCCTTGAGGGAGGCATAGAGGGGAGCAAGAGTGGCAGCAATGACAGGCAGAAAACGGTGATAATAGTTGATCATGCCCAAGAATTCCTGCAGAGCTTTGACAGTCAAGGGCACAGGGAAATTCTGAATGGCTGCTACCTTCTCAGGGAGGGGATGGACTCCTTCACGAGTGATATGGTGCCCTAAGAACGACACTTCGTTGCCGCCAAAGGTACACTTGTCGTACTGGACTACAAGGCCATTTTGTTGCAGGCGGTCGAGCACGATGCGCAGGTGACGGAGGTGTTCCTCTTTTGAGGAGGAGAACACAAGTATGTTGTCCACATAACATACACAGAAAGGGAGGTCCCCTAAGATGCCATCCATGAGACGTTGAAACGTTGCCCCAGCATTACGAAGGCCAAAACAGTAGTAATTGAAGTTGTATGTACCAAACAGAGTGGTGATGGCGGTCTTGGGGATGTCTTCTGTGTTCATAGGCACCTGATAATACCAATTCAGGAGGTCGAGCGTAGAGAAAACCTTCGCTTTGTGCAGGTAAGAGGTCACGTTAGCAATATTTGTTAGGGGATCGTGATCCAGTTCTGTTTGCATGTTCAGGCGCCTGTGATCCCCATATGGACGAAGGGAGCCGTCTTTCTTTAGAACGATGTGTAAGGGTGACGACCATTGGCTGGAGTCCTTATGGAAAAGGCCCATTTCCTCCCTTTCGGCGAACATCTGTTTGGCAGCTGCCAATCATTCCTGTGCCAGACGTCTGAGTTTTGCAAAGACTGGGGCTCCCGTCGTCTTGATATGGTGATAAATACCGTGCTTGGCAGGAGCCGCGGGCATTTGGTGAAGTTCTGGACAGAAAACTTCCGGGCATGACGTGAGGAGGTGGGCCTAGGCATCCCTGGGTGCACTGATGTGGAGAGCGAGGTTAGAGGGGTGGGGGTGGAAGAGGTGTCGACAAGTACGAGTCTGCGTTAACCAATCGTCGGTGGGCGACATCGACCAGAAGGTGGAAATGAGAGAGGAAATCCGCACCGAGGATTGGCATTGTGACGTCAGCAACGAGAAACTTCCAATTGAATTTACCGTTTCCGAACGATAATGTGAGGTTCTCGTAACCGTAGGTGGGTATCGCAGATCCGTTGGCAGCTACTAAGCGGACGTCGGCAGATGTAGACAGACTACGTCGTGCCTTGAAGAGTTTCCTTGGCAAAAGAGAACGACAAGCACCCGTGTGTACCAAAAATCGCACGCCCGTTCCTGCATCCTGTAAAAAGAAAAGATTAGAAACATCGGAGGCCACCGCCACAAGCGATGGCCTACTTATACGTTTTTTGGCCACTGACAATCCTTGGCACATTTCTTCGCTGTTGCCCCGAATCGGAAGTGGTAGTAGCAAAACTGCGGTGGATGGGAGGTAGTAAGTGGCTGTAGAAGTCGTTCGTTGGGGCGCGAGCGATTGGTGGGCTGTGGGCGGCTTTGTCGCCGCTTCGGCACGTCACGGGGTAGGCGTGTATGTCCTACGGCATTCATGTAAGCTTCGGTTGATGTTGAATACGCATCCTCGTCGTCAGGGGGGGAGGCGTTGATGGAGGTCTTGAAGTGGCTGTCCATAAGGGCTCTCGGCTTTGGTCATCAATCCTTTATGGGTAAACTATCGACATCGGGTATGGTAGCGCGTACAGGTTTGGGTAAACGGCGTATCCAAAGGGCATGAAGTAGGTTCACCTCACGAGGAGAGCCTGCGGCTGGTTGAAGGCGAGCAATACTGGTCATTTCACTGAGGGCAAGCTTTGCTATACTGGCGGCTGGCGACGGCGAGTACTGCTGCAGAAGGTATGTTTTGAGGGCGTCATACACTATTGGGGTGTCTCCTAGTTCACAAAGCCAGTCGGATATTTCTGGGAAGGTGTCCTCGGGCATTGCCGCGAGAACATAATCCGCTTTGGTGGTTGAACGAGTCACGCCCCTGATACGAAAGTTGACTTTTGCGCGCTGAAACCAAGCAAATAATAAGTATTTGGATAAATTAATATATAAGTATATTCATATATAAATATGTAAATATATTTTTATATAAATATGTAAATATATTTATATATAAATATATAAATATATTTATATATAAATAAGTAAATATATTTTTATATAAGTCTAAACATATATATATATATATATATATATATATATATATATATATATATATATATATATATATATATATATATATATATATATATATATATATATATATATATATATATATATATATATATATATATATATATATGTATATATATATATATATATATACATATATATATATATATATATATATATATATATATATATATATATATATATATATATATATTTATATATATATATATATATATATATATGTATATATATATATATATATATATATATATATATATATATATATATATATATATATATATATATATATATATATACATAGATATATATATATATATATATATATATATATATATATATATTTATATATATATATATATATATATATATATATATATATATATATATATATATATATATATATATATATATATATATATATATATATATATATATATATATATATATATATATATATATATATATATATATATATATTGTGATATCCCCATATGTTGTACATATGCTAACATATCTGATTTGTTAAAGTTTATTTTTCCATTTTCTTTGTGAATACTTCACCTTATTTCAGCGCCATCTTCATTCCATTCTTCTCATTATCTTTTGTCTACACTAGCCTTCCTGCTGTAAATCATCCCTGTTTTCTTACCTTACATGTTATAAGGTAACCCCAAATTTATTGTTTTGTTAGAATACATTGTTCTCACCACGAGATTCATCTACCTTACTCACCCATTCACTTTGCATTGCTTATTATTGTTGTTTTGAAGTGCTTTTTCATTGTTTTGTTTAACGTAAGATTAAAGTTTTGTTTATAACATAGTTTATTGTTCCTGTCCTCCAATTATCCTGCTATTGGTGCTTCTGTTGTCTGCAACCAGCTTTAAGAAGATACATTTGATCATAATCAACAATCTTATACACTCGTAATAAGAAACAAGTGAATTTGGAAGTCTACCCATATGACTTCTATTTTGTTGTGTGAAGAGAACTACCGCCCATTGTAAAGGGGTAATTGTTTGCACAGTGGTTTGTCACATAATAGTTGGGGGCCTGTCCGGGATCTGATGTGCGATCTGATGTGATATGATTCATCAAATTTATATCAAGTGATTGAATCGTGAAAGAACAGTTCCAGTGATTATGAACAGTATCGAGTGTTGTGTTGTGGCGTACCAAGGATAAAGGACGACAGTAATAATTCCAAGGTAAGGTAGATGTCTCGTCTCCCTCTCATTAGACATTTATGTATAATATATGTCTGGGTAGTCATTTGGTTGTAAGAGGAACAAGTCACGCTTAATATAGTTAAGACTTAGGTATGCTGATTGTCCAGCTTCTAAACCACCCTTATTAATTGAAGATACCCCCAGTAGGTAGCTTTTAAAGTTTCGCCTACTCAAATCTCGTATCCCAGAGATTTCTCTTAAAAAAAAATCTGAAGCCCTAAGATTTTGCCATTTCTTAAAATCGCCATTCAAAAGTGATATTTAGGAAATAAAGTCAAATTTCATTATGTGATTTACTAAATTAAGTTTCATAAGTGAAATTTCCTCCATCTCTATTTCATTATGAAGTGATTTATTTTGTTATATAAATTTCTTAAGTGAAATTAGCCAATTTCCAATTTCGGAGATTTTCGTAATTCTAATCGTTATCTCTAGTCAGGAAATTAACTTATATATTGTTTGGTGTTAAAAGTAATATTTTGGTGTACAAATAACATTTACGTGTCGGCAAATGAATATTTAAATACTTGTGTTGAATTACTACTGTTATATCTATAAAGCGTATACTACTTATTTTGTCCAGTTTGCGCATTATTCTGATAATCAATTACTTTAAACTAGGTGTTGACTATTAACTAGATACTTTATCATAACGAGAGTAATATAGTATTTATATAAATTAAAATGTAACATTGAAAAGTTATCGTATTTAAGCTGGTATAAATTAAAAGGAAATGTAAACTAGAACGTGCTAATTAGGTATGTTTAAAGTAAAAAATACCTTTGCGTTTTAAAGCCTTGTTTACCGATTCGGTAAAATTGTTGTAAAAGTTTGTGATGTTAAGCGTGTCGTTTGAGTAATTATGAAGTAGTTAGCCGCGTGCTCAAGATCTCTAGTATAAAAAAATTGTTCAGTCGTTAACTGTGAATAAAAGTTTTATAGTATTATCGTAAGTTTCGCGAGACTTAATTTTGTATTTAAGCTATTTTTGTGTAAGGTGATCTAATCATATAATTTTGTAATTTTGTGATCTCTCGATCTTGTAATTTTGTGATCGCTATTTTGTATTTCTGTGATCGAAAGATTGTTATTTTGCGATCGTATGATCTTGTACTTATTCTTATAAAGTTTGGATATTTATTTTAATTTGTACTTATCTTGCGCCACAGGCGACATTCAAAATGCCTTTCAATTTGCAACAATTTATTGTATCACCACGGGATCATGTGGAATCTCTCACAGTTGCCACAAAAACTGACCTAAAGAATCTAGCTCGCCATTATGATGTACAGGTTCCCGCAACTGCCGTAAAATGTGTAATTCTCAGTCATATTTTGAACTTCCTTGTAGATGAAGATATTGTTCCAGAAGAAGAATTGGCTGACGTTCGAGCTCTAACCGTTACCAATCCAAATGGTGACTTGAATAAACTAAGTCTGCAGCTGGAGTTGGAAAAGATGAAGATGCGAGCCGCAACTGCCGCCGCTGAGGTAGAAGAGAGGAAAGCCGCTGCTGCTGAAAGAGCCGCAACTGCCGCAACTCTGGTAGAACGAGAGAAAGCTGCCACAGAACGAGAAAGAGCCGCTGCTGCTGAACGAGCCGCAACTGCCGCCGCTGAGTTAAAAGAGAGGAAAGCCGCTGCTGCCGAGCGCACGGCTGCTGCCGCTGCTTCCCTAGAACGTATCAAGGTGGAAACTGCTGCGGAAGCTGCTGCAACTGCTTTGGAGCAACAAGAAAAAGAAAGTGAACAGAAAAACAACGCTCTCCGTGTTAGGCTGCAGATTGAGAGAGAAGCGATCACAGTAACAGAACGGGATCTGGCATTTATAAGACTGAAAGAAAAGGAAGAAGGTAAGCTAATTCCCGAACCCTTTGATGTGGGCAAGGTGCAGAAATTGCTGCCCACATTTGAAGAACGGGAACCTGATAACTACTTCTCTGTGTTTGAAGACACAGCTAAGAATCTCAATTGGCCTCAGGACAAATGGTATTTAATCATCCGGAACTCATTTAAAGGTAAAGCATTATCTGTATGTGCCACTATGTTAGAGGAACATGATTATTTCATAATTAAACAGGCAATCCTTGATGCTTATTCTATTACTGCGGAAGGTTATAGGCAAATATTTCGTAATAGTCAGAAGCAAGTTCAGCAGACCTTTTTAGAATTTATGAATGGAAAGATTAAACAGTTTCAGAAGTGGGTAGACAAAGTAGATGTCAAAACTTTTGAGCAGTTGAAAGATTTAATAGTAATGGAGGAGTTCTTAAGGAAAATACCAGGTAGCATTAATGTGTATCTAAGAGAGCAGAATGAATCTGACCCTAAGAAAGCCGCTTTAAAGGCAGATAACTATGCTCTTATTCATAAAGTAGGTAAAACCCCATATAGAGAAACTAGACCTAAGGAAACTTGTACATACTGCAAACAAGAAGGACATCATATTTCAGAATGTCCTGATCCACATTGTGCAGCTTCATACTTAAAGAGAAAACCTAATCCCCCTCAATTCTCTCCTAAGCAAATGAATCTGCCCAAACAGGAACCAAAACCTAAGGTGGAGAAGAAAAAGACCTTCCATTGTGCATCACACGAGTCCCAAGCGTTTGCACCCTTCACTTGCTCAGGCAAAATAAATGGTAAACCTGTAACCATACTCAGAGACACTGGATCCTCTCAAACGATCGTCTCTCCTAAAGTAATACGACCTAAAGGTGAAACTCACAGGTATGTTGCAGTTAATGACCTAACCAGTAAGTCTATGTTGCCTCTCATTAATGTAAACCTTCATTGTCCTTATTTCTCTGGAACTACTGAAGTAGCTGTAAATCCAGAACTGTTACCATGCAAAAATGTAGATGTAATCCTGGGTAATGACATAGCTAACTCTGTTGTCTTAACAAACTTAATAGCAGTATCTCCAGATGTTGTACAGGAGGAATGCTTAGCAGTGACACAAAGCAGTAAAAAGGACACCCCTACTGAATCATCATCAAACCCGTTGCCAGTCTCTGAACCTATGGATTTCAACGAGTTGATGAGTACATATAAGATCCAGCCTGATTCCTTTAGCTATCAACAAAGGAAAGATGTCACTCTACAGCAGTGTTTCAACCAAGTGAAACCAAAGGATACCAACAAGTGTTCTTATTTTTATATTAATAATAATGTACTAATGAGAAAATTCAGGTCCAGCAAGAACAGTCATCTAGAAACCTGGAAGGATCTATTCCAGGTAGTTGTTCCTAAGGATATAAGACCTCTGATCCTAGAATTGTCTCACTCTGCTGACTCTCATCTTGGTATCACTAAAACATATGAACGCATCAGTCAAGACTTTTATTGGCCAAACATGAAGAATGACATTAAAGAGTACGTAAAAACATGTACAACATGTCAAAAAGTAAGTAGTCCTAATGTGAAAGTACCAGTTGCACCATTAAAACCTATACTTGTGCCTAAAGAACCTTTCAGTAAGATCATAGTAGATTGTGTAGGCCCTTTGCCTAAGACAAAAAGGGGACATGAATACTTGCTTACGGCCTTATGCCCAACTACCCGTTATCCATTTGCAGTACCTTTAAGAAACATTTCAGCCAAGAACATCCTAAAGTCACTAGTGTCCATATTTACTGTTGTAGGATTTCCAACTGAACTACAATGTGATCAAGGAACCAATTTCATGAGTCATGCTTTTAAAACAGCTATGAAAGATTACCATATAACCCAAGTCTCATCCTCAGCTTACCATCCACAGACCAATGGAGCATTAGAACGCACTCACCAGACCATTAAAAATCTTCTCCGGAAATACATCCATAGTTCAGGTAACGAGTGGGATTGCGATTTGGAACTGATCATGTACGTCATACGAGGAGTTCGAAATCAGTCTACTGGTATGTCACCTTTTGAACTACTCTTCGGTCGACGGCCACGAACTATCCTCAGTTCAGTCAAAGAACGCATCCTGAAGTTGGGAGATAATGAGGTACCTCTTTCCCAATATATTTCAGAACTCAACAAGAAACTTTCAGATCTTCACTCCATTGCCAAAACTAACTTGATAACAGCTCAAGAGAAGATGAAGATTAACTATGATAAAAAGGCTAAAACCAGAAGTTTAAAAGTAGGAGATGCAGTGCTGCTATACCATCCGATTGCAGGCTCTCCCCTACGAGAGAAATACCAGGGACCATATACCATCACTCACCGTATCTCGCCAACCAACTATATAATCGCCACTCCAGATAAGCGTAAGTCTACTCAATTAGTCCACATAAACCTCTTAAAGGCCTATTTGTCTCCCTCAACAGCTGAAAGTAAAACGGTAATGATTACTAGTGCCATACCATACATAGATTGTCCTATGGATCAATTTACAGATGATCCAATAACTGCATCTTGGCAGGATTCTCAAAACTCGAAGATCTTGGAAAACTTATCAGACTATCTACAACCCTTATATGCATCAAAATTTAAATCTTTAGTAGCTTTATTCCATGAATTTCCTAGTATAACTTCAGATAAACCAGGCCGATGCACCATGCTAGATCATGACATCAAACTACAACCAGGTGCTGCACCCATTAAACAAGCTTTCTATCGAACATCACAGAAGAAATTGGGTATCATGAAAGAAGAAGTGAACTACTTGGTAAGAGAAGGATTGGCAGAACCCAGTGCGTCACCATGGGCTTCCCCGTGTCTCCTAGTAGGAAAGAAAAATGGTAAATTTCGTCTTTGTACCGATTACAGGAAGATTAATAATTTAACAATTAAAGATTCGTATCCTCTACCAAGAATACAAGATATCATTGACCAAGTAAGTAATTCGACCTACTTAACCCAAATAGATTTGTTGAAGGGTTATTACCAAATTAAATTAACAGAAACGGCAAAGGAAATTTCTTCATTTATCACTCCATTTGGATTATTTAGTTATAATGTAATGCCATTCGGATTAGCCAACGCACCTGCCACCTTCCAAAGAGTAATGTCTTTAATTTTACAGGACTTGGAAAAAGTATTTGTATATTTAGATGACATCATTATTGCCTCTGACACATGGATAAACCATATTCAAAAGATAAAAGAAGTTTTCTCAAGGTTGAAACAACATGGATTAACAATCAACTTAGCAAAAAGTACTTTTTGCAAAGGTCAGGTATCTTACCTTGGTCATCGAGTTGGCAGTGGTAAAGTATTACCCCATGATGCAAATATTAGCGCCATAACTTCTTATCCTGTTCCAACTACCAAACAGGAATTAAAAAGATTTCTAGGTATGGTAGGATATTACTCTAAGTTCAGTCCAAATTTCTCGCCATTCACAGGACCACTATTTGCTTTAACTTCTTCAGAAGTAAATTTTTCTTGGAGCCAGCAACATGATCAAATATTTAACCAGCTAAAAACTTACTTGTCATCTCCTCCTATATTAATGGCACCTAACCTCACCAAACCATTCTATCTCCAAACAGACGCTAGTGATCTTGGATATGGGGGCATTTTGTTACAGCATCCTGCTCCAATAACAACCATAACAGGAAACCTGCCCCCACTAGCTGATCTGTTACCAGTCTCTTATTCCAGTGGACGATTTATGGGTTCCCAACTAAATTGGCCCACTGTGAAGAAAGAACTATTCGCCATCGTAGCTACCATCCAAAGATACGAGATTTATGTTGATGGACAAGACACGATCTACGTCTACAGCGACCACTCTCCTCTGTCGCATCTCCATAGGTCCACTACTCTCAACCCTAAACTTTTGAGATGGTCATATATACTATCTGCACATAATATCCAAGTAATCGCCATATCAGGACGAGAAAACATTGTGGCAGACTCATTATCAAGGATAACCTCGGTTGATCCTCGGGAAATGAAAAAAAAAACAAAAACAAGGGGGGACTGTGATATCCCCATATGTTGTACATATGCTAACATATCTGATTTGTTAAAGTTTATTTTTCCATTTTCTTTGTGAATATTTCACCTTATTTCAGCGCCATCTTCATTCCATTCTTCTCATTATCTTTTGTCTACACTAGCCTTCCTGCTGTAAATCATCCCTGTTTTCTTACCTTACATGTTATAAGGTAACCCCAAATTTATTGTTTTGTTAGAATACATTGTTCTCACCACGAGATTCATCTACCTTACTCACCCATTCACTTTGCATTGCTTATTATTGTTGTTTTG
>NC_090734.1:94258712-94273712 GCF_036898095.1 Palaemon carinicauda
TAAAATGCCAGCACAGTTAGGGGCAGTATCACTAATGCCTACAGTGCATAGCATAATGTACAATGACAGTTTCTATTCCACTCATGAATGCCAGAAGTAAGAGACAGAGACATGTCTACCAAACACGACAGTGTCCTAGCCTTGAGACTGACCATATATACATATAATCAACACTCAAGCCCAATATCTACCCAAGCTAGGACCAAGGAGGGCCTGTCAATGGGCGCTGAAGACTCGGTAGATAGACCTATAGGCTTCCCCCAAAAAACAATCCTTAGCTCACAAGGGTAGTGAGGTTGCAGCGACCAAATGAACTAATAAGTTTGAGCAGAACTCGAACCCCAGTATGGCGACCACCAGTAAGGGACGTTTTCACATAGGCCATGGCCTATGCTTCGTCTGCTTTTCTGCTGCATACGAGTAAATAAAGTACATAACATTAGCGAGTGTCTGCTCCTGGTAGACTGGTATAATACCGCAGTTGAAATTATTCATTTTTATTACCAAGGTTCTTTGAAATATTCATAAGCCCAATGGAGACATTGACTGATATTGAACTACTCTGGAAATCCTGGATGAGTAATGTTTCTAAATTACATGATACATGGCTATTGCAGGCATTTTTTAATGTACTTCATGCAATAGATAAGGCAAGTACTATTATTAGGGTTGTGAATAGTATACTTACCAGTTGTATATAAAATACAATGTGTATTCTTTTCATTTTCGGATTCACCTAACAATACCTATTGCCAAGTACAGATCTCTCTCTCTCTCTCTCTCTCTCTCTCTCTCTCTCTCTCTCTCTCTCTCTCTCTCTCTCTCTCTCTTTGTAAATAAATGATGAGAACATATTAACAATAAATCATTCTAAAAACAGTAACAACCTCAAAACAGATATGTAATAAATAAACTATAAAAGACATTGTCAGCCTGTTCTACATAAAATAATAAAAAAAATGCTGCAACTTTGAACTTTTATAGTTATACTGATTCAACTATCCGATTAGGATCATTCCACAACTTGGTCACAGGTTGAATAAAACTTCTAGAATACTGTGTAGTATTGAGCCTAATGAAGGAGAAGGCCAGGCTATTAGAATTAACTGCCTACCTATTAGACAATGGCTACGTTAAGTAAAATTGGAAATCAAATCGCCCGAAAATACGAATAAAAATCGGACTATATATCAGTTTAGTGAGATCGGTGTTACTCTATGGACATGAGTCATGGTAGGACCATGAAACTATCTCCAATACATTTACTAGATTTGAGAACAGAGCCCTCACAAGGATATTGAGAGTTGAATGGCATGATAAGATTAGAAATGGAAATATAAGAGAGATTACTCGAGTGCGAGATGTGGATGAGATCATGATGAGGGGTACATGGAAATGGTTTGGGCCTGCTCTTCGCATTCCCCAAGAGAGATTAGTTCACCAAACGTTCAGCTGGGCTCCACAAGGCCCAAAAGAGTTGGAAGACCCAGACCTACATAACTGAAGACTATGAAGCGCGAAGTGGTAGATGATGATAGGGAATTATTGAATTAAAAGCTGAGAGAGAGAGAGAGAGAGAGAGAGAGAGAGAGAGAGAGAGAGAGAGAGAGAGAGAGAGACGGGCAGGCTTCCTCAACTTGAGTTCAGAAATGTTTGAAGAGGGCGTCTAGAATGCTCAATAGCAAGACTTTTGTTTAAGTTGTTTGCTAATGAACTAATTATTAGCATTAATCTAACTAAGATGAAACTCAATCTACTATTCAGATATGGTAATTGAGCTGTTTAGTTTTGGCTAAAAGCTGACATTGCAACTATCTCCTTTGTATGATTTAGATTTTTAGTTATTATCTAAAAATAATTTTGAAGATACATTACTACGAATCGTTTATTATTATTAGTATTATTACAATTTTTATAATGTAACTTTGTATTATTTTTATTACTAAAATTTTCATTTTAAACATTACTCATTCTCATTATTACAATAATTATCATCATCATTATCATTTTCAATATAACAGATACTTGATGATAATAACAACAACTACAACAACAATAAGAAGAAAAATGATAACAACAACAATAACAACAATAATAATAGTAACAATAATAATAAAAATGATAATAAAAAAAATAATGATAATAATACTTTGGTTTTTTATCATTATTATTTTTATTATTATTATCATTAAGTGAAACCACCAATTATGTTATCCGGAAAGCAGTTGATGTGTGTGAGTATGTTGTTGCCTTCCGAAGACTTAAACTCGAATTTTATCGGATACGGATACGAGCTGTTTCCGGATAAGCCGGTGAAGCTGAGTGGTAAAAGATTGTATTGTGGAATTCATGAACGGAACCGGTTTAGCAATGCCCCATTGAGCGAGGTTCATTTTTGTGAAGGGAAAGCAATAAAAGAAGATTATAGTATTGTAATGCCTCTGGCGTACTGTAAAATGTTTTTCTCATTATTGTTTTTTTTTATGGGTTTTAATGTTTTTTATTGGGTTTACCATAGTCCACATTATGATACTGGTTTTATTAATACTAAAAAAAAAAACTATAATAATAATGCTTAAAATAATAGTAATGATAATAATGCTAAAAATAGTAAGAATAATGCTGAAAATAGTAATAATAATAATAATAATAATAATAATAATAATAATAATAATAATAATAATAATAATAATAAAATTAATTAGTAATAATATTAGTAATTCGTAATAATAATAATAATAATAATAATAATAATAATAATAATAATAATAATAATAATAATAATTAGTAATAATGATAATAATAATGATTAGTAATAATAATATTAATAATAATAATGATAGTAATTATATAAAAATAATCATAGTTATTATATAAGAATAATAATACCAATTATATAACAGTAGTATTAATTATATAATAATAATAATAATAATAATAATAATAATAATAATAATAATAATAATAATAATAATAATAATAATAATTTCTGCCCAGTGGCGTTAATTTTGAAATAAACTTTTTTTTTTAATCTTTTTCTCTTCATTGCTCTAAATCCGCCAATAACTGGGAAAGCGACATATTTACACGAGGAAGGTGATAGTGACTATATAATTCACAATTTTTCTATAATATATCACTACGTAATACAAACGTTCATGTAATAAGTACAAGGTATGTCTTTGCCTGAAAACACTATCATAATGTCAATCTGCTCAAACTAATGTTCACTTGTGTACAAAAAATTAAAAATTCGTAGATTTAAGTTTAACAAATCCTTCGAGGAGGGAGAAGGTCTCTTTTCCCATTATCTAGAGTAAACTGTAACGCAGCTACATCTACAGTATCGGGGGATAGGGTATGGGGGGAGGGGTGAAGGGAGGGGGAAATTAGGATTTAAGAAGGATTAGAGGGGAACTGTTAAAATGAAGTACAATGGGAGGTGAAAAGATTGGGGCAGACCCAAATAGCTCTTTTTTTTTTTTTTTTTTTTTTTTTTTTTTTTTTTTTTTTGTAAGTTTCTAGTGCCAGCAACATGCCTTGTGGACTACCAGGAGGTTATTTCTGTTGCCATCCTCCGAGGGACTTGTGTTTTCGGGGCTTGTTTAATTTTTTTTTTTTTTTTTTTTTAATACTCTGGATTTGGTTCGTCCTGAGCAAGAAATGGGGCTATTCTTTTCCACCAGGAATAGTCGTCTTGGGTGTGTGTTATTTCCTCTCTTGTTGCAATTTCTGGGTAAATGTTTTTGAATCTTTCCTAAGTTCTGGGTAAATGTTTTTGAAGCCTTCCCGGGCTTATGTGGCCATTCTGTGATACCTGACGTTAACTGGTTCAAGATTATATATGTTACGGAGTGTTTCGGTGTTTTCAATGCTGTTATTATTATCATTGTTGTTATGTTTTTTTTTTCTTCTTCTTCTTTTGGCAATGAATGATTATTAGGTTTCCATTTTGGAATTTTTTGTAAAGTTTTCATCTTTGTTTGAGCCCTCGTGCATGCTGGTGCTATTGGATATTCAAATAAGAGGTCTTATCAGGCTTTTGTAAAGATTTGTTTTTATGGTTTTATACAACTGTTAGAAAAGTTTTAATCCTCCTTTTTATGTGTTTTACCAGTTGGAGTTTTTCTTTAATATGGCAACTTATGCCAGTTCTTCTGATAGAGAAACCAAGGATTTTAACTTTTTATTAAATGTTTATTTTTATTGTCGCTGGTTTGCTTTTTCATACATATGAGAGTTTGAATTTGATGCTGTCCATTTTTATCTTCCTCTAATCATCGTAGTCATTTATTCTTTTGATCTCTCTTATAGATGTTATTTTCTTAAATCTTTTGGAATTTGAGGAGGTCATTATTACTTGAGCGATGTTATCACCATAGGCGTTGTTTATGGCATATTTAAGCGTGATTTGCATAACTACTGTGTAGATGGTAAAAAGAGAAGGATAGTATGCCCCCTATGGCACCCCACGTTCTATATCTATTATTTCCCCCAGATCCCCATCTCTGCTACTCATTCTGTCAACTCTCTCATGAATGTAGCTTCAGAGGAGTTTTTCCACGATTATTGATAGTTCCAATTGGAGTAGTTTCCTTTTAGGACTGACAGTTCCGGAGGCCGAAATCAAGGTGTTATTAAATCTCCTTGGGCCGAAAACTGGATTAAATACATGCATGTATATATATATATATATATATATATATATATATATATATATATATATATATATATATATATATATATATATATATACAGATATATATATATATATATATATATATATATATATATATATATATATATATATATATATATATAAACAGTATATATATATATATATATATATATATATATATATATATATATATATAAATATCTGTATATATATATATATATATATATATATATATATATATATATATATATATATATATATATATATATATATATATATATATATATACAGATATTTATATATATATATATATATATATATATATATATATATATATATATATAAACAGTATATATATATATATATATATATATATATATATATATATATAAATAAATAAATATATATATATATATATATATATATATATATATATATATATATATATATATATATATATATATATATAAACAGTATATATATATATATATATATATATATATATATATATATAAATAAATAAATATATATATATATATATATATATATATATATATATATATATATATATATATATATATATATATATATATATATATATATATATATATATATATATATATATACATGTATCTATGTATATATAAAGCTTTATATATATATATATATATATATATATATATATATATATATATATATATGCATATACATGTATATATGTATATATACAGCTTTATATATATACATATATATGGGAGAGACAACTCCTACCAGGCGCGTCCCTTAGGTGGCGGATGAGGGAAACCCTTGCAGTACAACTTATTGCAAGGGCTACTCCGAATAATAGTAATAAGGAGTCGTGGACCAAACAGGTAGCAGAGGAGTGGCTAGCCGGCTACCTTATTAGCCAAGAAACCTGCATGAAAAAGATGTCAAGGATTAGTAGTATGGCTACCCCGTCTGGGGGGACCGACGCGCCCCGAGGTCCTAAACCACAGCCTCGTGGTAAGAAATTAGCAATGTGGTCAGCAAAAGGAATAACAACAGTTGGAACTGTAAATGTAACAAAGCTCTTTTCACCAGCAAAACTCAAGTGTACCATTGAAGAAATAAATAGATACAGTTGGGATGTATTGGGAATAGCAGAGACTCATTGGGTGGGAGAAGGTGAAATGTTGTCAGAAGGAATCAAAATATTGTATTCAGGTAGAACAGACAATATTCATAGAGAGGGAGTAGCACTAATGTTAGGAAAAAGAGCACAAAGAGCTTATTTGGAGCACAATTCGGTGAACTGAAGAATAATTTCGGTCACTTTGAGAGGAAAGCAAAAGAATTCTAAGGTTATTCAGGTATATGCACCAGACACCTCATATGAAGATGAAGGCGTAGAAAACTTCTATTCACAGTTAGAGGAGGAAATAGAGGCAACAAAGACAGGCAATGTAGTCATGGTGATGGGCGATTTCAATAGTAAAATCGGAAATGACAGGAGAGGCTACGAGGATGTGATGGGAGAGTTCGGTTTAGGTGAGAGAAATGAGAGAGGACAGAGGATGTTGGAATTTTGCCAGGGTAAACAACTGTGTATAACAAATACTTACTTTTATCATAGAGAACAGCACAGATATACATGGACACACCCAGATGGAATTCATAAGAACTGCATTGATTATATCCTTATGAATAAGAGATGGAAAACATCAGTGATGGGAACAAAAGTGATGAGGGGAGCAGACTTTGGAACATCACATGAAATACTACTTTCAAACATCCGTATTAAATTTCGGACAGACAGAGGAAGAAATCAAGAACTAGCCAGGTATAATCTAGATAAACTGAGGAACGAGGAAGTAAAAACTGCCTTCAAGGTAAGAGTAGGAGGACGTTTTGAACCACTAATAGGACTCGAGACAACAGAGGAAAAGTGGCGTTGGGGACGAGACATAATTAAAGAGGAAGCCGACAGTATTTTGGGAAGGAGAAGGAGAGCAAAGCAACAGTGGGTCACAGAGGAAGTATTGGATGCATGCCAAGAGAGGAGAGAAGCAAAAAAGACAAAGAATGAAAACCCATCCCAAGAAAACAAAGCAAGTTATAGACAAAAATGCAGAGCAGTGGACAATAAATGCAAAAGAGCAAAAATAAAATGGATAGAAGACCTGTGTAAAACATGTGAGGAATGTTTCAGAAACGACCATTCAAGAGAGCTATTCACCGCAGTAGACAGATTAACGAGGGGTTGGAAAAACAATGGAATTGCTGTAAGAGATGCAGATGGCAACAAGGTATCAGCAACGGCTGATGTTGAGAAGATCTGGAAGACGCACTACGAGGAACAACTAAAAGGAAGTGGAAGACGGGTAACTGGAGAAGATTATCCAGAACTAAGAGGAGAGCTATGGAACATACAGGAAACGCCAGATCTCCTGATAGAAGAAGTGGGAAAAGCTTTAAGAGCTATGTCAAGTGGGAAAGCACCAGGAATAGATGGACAACCAAAGGAATTGCTTGAAGCTGGCGGTGAGATGGTAGAAAGATGGTTGTGTGATTTATGCAGGGATATAGTTGATGGACAAGCAGCTCCAAATGAATGGATTGAAAACATTATAATTCCAACACTCAAGAAAGTGGACACCACCTTATGCAAAAATTATAGGCCTATCAGTCTATTACCACATGCTTATAAAGTTTTAGCAAAAATCATACAAAGTAGAATAGCAAGGTAAGAAGAGGAAATAATTGATGAGGGTCAAGCAGGATTTAGGGCGGGTAGAGGAACAATCGATTATGTATTCACCTTCTCACAAATCATAGAAAAATTCTGGGAGAAGGAAAAAGGTCTGTATTGTGTTTTTATTGACTTCAGGCAAGCGTTTGACTCCATATGGAGGGAAGGAATGATTAGGATTTTGAAGGAATGGGGATTAGAACCAAAAATACTGGAAACCATCAGGAGATTGTATGAAAGGACATCGGCTAGAGTAAGAAAAGGAAAGTGTTTGACAGAAGAGTTCATAACCACTGGTGGTGTTATACAGGGTTGCCCACTATCACCACACCTCTTCAACCTATACTTGGAATGGGTTATGAGAATGGCACTTGGAGATTATGAGGGTGGCATAGATATAGGAGGGACAAAAATATCTAACATGAGGTATGCAGATGACATAGTACTTTTAGCAGAAACTAAGGAGGAACTACAGAGAGTATTGAGAATGGTGGAGGAGCAGTGCAGTAGGTATGAATTAGTGATAAATAGAGAGAAAACCAAAAGTATGAAAATTGGACGCCAGAGAGAGGCCTGAGAAATACAGCTATCAGAGGGAGAAGTGGAACAAGTCAATGAGTTTAAATATTTGGGAGTGTTTTTCACAGCAGATGGAAAGATGGAAAGAGCAATTCAAGACCGAATCTCAAGTGGCCAGAAAGCATTTGGAAGGCTAAGAAGAATCTGGAAAGATAGAAATATGTCCATTATGTTGAAAATTAGGCTATTAAGAGAAATAGTAATCCCCACAGTGATATACGGTGCTGAATGCTGGATACTGAAGAAGAGAGAAGAGAAAAAGTTATTAGCCTTTGAAATGAAATGTCTGAGAAGAATCTGTAGTGTAAGATGGGAGGACAGAATTACGAACGAGAGAGTGAGAGAAATGGCTGGTGTTGAGGACACAATTCTGATTAGAGTGGCAGATATTCAGAGGAGATGGTTTGGGCATGTACAGAGGATGGAACAGGACAGATGGCCAAAGATAGTGCTGCATGGTCAAGTGGCCGGAAATAAACCGAGAGGACGACCAAGAGATACATGGGTGAAAACCTTCAAGAAAGCAAATAGAGGCGAGATATTTCTGCAGCTGGCACAGATGGCATTGGATAGGAGTCTGTGGAGAGAATGGCGATATCAGATGCAGGACCCAACCCGGAGAATTCCGGACGGGATTTAGTGAGTGAGTGATATATATTTATATATATATATATATATATATATATATATATATATATATATATATATATATATATATATATATATATTATACAGACAAATATATATATAAATATATATATATATATATATATATATATATATATATATATATATATATATATATATATATATATATATATATATATATATATATATATATATATATATATATATATATATATATATATATATATAAATTTTACACACATATATATATATATATATATATATATATATATATATATATATATATATATATATATATATATATAAATAAATATATATAAATGCATTGATTATATCCTTATAAAAAAGAGATAGAAAACATCAGTGATGGGAACAAAAGTGATGAGGGGAGCAGACTTTGGAACATCACATGAACTACTACTTTCAAACATCCGTATTAAATTTCGGACTGACAGAGGAAGAAATCAAGAACTAGCCAGGTATAATCTAGATAAACTGAGGAACGAGGAAGTAAAAACTGCCTTCAAAGTAAGAGTAGGAGGACGTTTTGAACCACTAATAGGACTCGAGACAACAGAGGAAAAGTGGCGTCGGGGACGAGACATAATTAAAGAGGAAGCCGACAGTATTTTGGGAAGGAGAAGGAGAGCAAAGCAACAGTGGGTCACAGAGGAAGTATTGGATGCATGCCAAGAGAGGAAAGAAGCAAAAAAGACAAAGAATGAAAACCCATCCCAAGAAAACAAAGCAAGTTATAGACAAAAATGCAGAGCAGTGGACAATAAATACAAAAGAGCAAAAATAAAATGGATAGAAGACCTGTGTAAAACATGTGAGGAATGTTTCAAAAACGGCCATTCAAGAGAGCTATTCACCGCAGTAGACAGATTAACGAGGGGTTGGAAAAACAATGGAATTGCTGTAAGAGATGCAGATGGCAACAAGGTATCAGCAACGGCTGATGTTGAGAAGATCTGGAAGACGCACTACGAGGAACAACTAAAAGGAAGTGGAAGACGGGTAACTGGAGAAGATTATCCAGAACTAAGAGGAGAGCTATGGAACATACAGGAAACGCCAGATCTCCTGATAGAAGAAGTGGGAAAAGCTTTAGGAGCTATGTCAAGTGGGAAAGCAACAGGAATAGATGGACAACCAAAGGAGAGATGGTAGAAAGATGGTTGTGTGATTTATGCAGGGATATAGTTGATGGACAAGCAGCTCCAAATGAATGGATTGAAAACATTATAATTCCAACACTCAAGAAAGTGGACACCACCTTATGCAAAAATTATAGGCCTATCAGTCTATTACCACATGCTTATAAAGTTTTAGCAAAAATCATACAAAGTAGAATAGCAAGGTAAGAAGAGGAAATAATTGATGAGGGTCAAGCAGGATTTAGGGCGGGTAGAGGAACAATCGATTATGTATTCACCTTCTCACAAATCATAGAAAAATTCTGGGAGTAGGAAAAAGGTCTGTATTGTGTTTTTATTGACTTCAGGCAAGCGTTTGACTCCATATGGAGGGAAGGAATGATTAGGATTTTGAAGGAATGGGGATTAGAACCAAAAATACTGGAAACCATCAGGAGATTGTATGAAAGGACATCGGCTAGAGTAAGAAAAGGAAAGTGTTTGACAGAAGAGTTCATAACCACTGGTGGTGTTATACAGGGTTGCCCACTATCACCACACCTCTTCAACCTATACTTGGAATGGGTTATGAGAATGGCACTTGGAGATTATGAGGGTGGCATAGATATAGGAGGGACAAAAATATCTAACATGAGGTATGCAGATGACATAGTGCTTTTAGCAGAAACTAAGGAGGAACTACAGAGAGTATTGAGAATGGTGGAGGAGCAGTGCAGTAGGTATGAATTAGTGATAAATAGAGAGAAAACCAAAAGTATAAAAAATTGGACGCCAGAGAGAGGCCTTAGAAATACAGCTATCAGAGGGAGAAGTGGAACAAGTCAATGAGTTTAAATATTTAGGAGTGTTTTTCACAGTAGATGGAAAGATGGAAAGAGCAATTCAAGACCGAATCTCAAGTGGCCAGAAAGCATTTGGAATGGCTAAGAAGAATCTGGAAAGATAGAAATATGTCCATTAAGTTGAAAATAGGCTATTAAGAGAGATAGTAATCCCCACAGTGATATACGGTGCTGAATGCTGGATACTGAAGAAGAGAGAAGAGAAAAAGTTATTAGCCTTTGAAATGTCTGAGAAGAATCTGTGGTGTAAGATGGGAGGACAGAATTACGAACGAGAGAGTGAGAGAAATGGCTGGTGTTGAGGACACAATTCTGATTAGAGTAGCAGATATTCAGAGGAGATGGTTTGGGCATGTACAGAGGATGGAACAGGACAGATGGCCAAAGATAGTGCTGCATGGTTAAGTGGCCGGAAATAGACCGAGAGGACGACCAAGAGATACATGGGTGAAAACCTTCAAGAAAGCAAATAGAGGCGAGATATTTCAGCTGCTGGCACAGATGGCATTGGATAGGAGTCTGTGGAGAGAATGGCGATATCAGATGCAGGACCCAACCCGGAGAATTCCGGACGGGATTTAGTGAGTGAGTGATATATATATATATATATATATATATATATATATATATATATATATATATATATATATATATATATATATATATATATATATATATATATATATATATATATATATATATATATATTATACATACAAATATATATATATATATATATATATATATATATATATATATATATATATAAATTTTACATATATATATATATATATATATATATATATATATATATATATATATATATATATATATATATATATATATATATATAAATTTTACATATATATATATATATATATATATATATATATATATATATATATATATATATATATATATATATATAAATATATATATGCATTGATTATATCCTTATAAATAAGAGATGGAAAACATCAGTGATGGGAACGAAAGTGATGAGGGGAGCAGACTTTGGAACATCACATGAACTACTACTTTCAAACATCCGTATTAAATTTCGGACAGACAGAGGAAGAAATCAAGAACTAGCCAGGTATAATCTAGATAAACTGAGGAACGAGGAAGTAAAAACTGCCTTCAAAGTAAGAGTAGGAGGACGTTTTGAACCACTAATAAGACTCGAGACAACAGAGGAAAAGTGGCGTCGGGGACGAGACATAATTAAAGAGGAAGCCGACAGTATTTTGGGAAGGAGAAGGAGAGCAAAGCAACAGTGGGTCACAGAGGAAGTATTGGATGCATGCTAAGAAAGGAGAGAAGCAAAAAAGACAAAGAATGAAAACCCATCCCAAGAAAACAAAGCAAGTTATAGACAAAAATGCAGAGCAGTGGACAATAAATGCAAAAGAGCAAAAATAAAATGGATAGAAGACCTGTGTAAAACATGTGAGGAATGTTTCAGAAACGACCATTCAAGAGAGCTATTCACCGCAGTAGACAGATTAACGAGGGGTTGGAAAAACAATGGAATTGCTGTAAGAGATGCAGATGGCAACAAGGTATCAGCAACGGCTTATGTTGAGAAGATCTGGAAGACGCACTACGAGGAACAACTAAAAGGAAGTGGAAGACGGGTAACTGGAGAAGATTATCCAGAACTAAGAGGAGAGCTATGGAACATACAGAAAACGCCAGATCTCCTGATAGAAGTGGGAAAAGCTTTAAGAGCTATGTCAAGTGGGAAAGCACCAGGAATAGATGGACAACCAAAGGAATTGCTTGAAGCTGGTGGTGAGATGGTAGAAAGATGGTTGTGTGATTTATGCAGGGATATAGTTGATGGACAAGCAGCTCCAAATGAATGGATTGAAAACATTATAATTCCAACACTCAAGAAAGGGGACACCACCTTATGCAAAAATTATAGGCCTATCAGTCTATTACCACATGCTTATAAAGTTTTAGCAAAAATCATACAAAGTAGAATAGCAAGGCAAGAAGAGGAAATAATAGATGAGGGTCAAGCAGGATTTAGGGCGGGTAGAGGAACAATCGATCATGTATTCACCTTCTCACGAATCAAAGAAAAATTCTGGGAGAATGAAAAAGATCTGTATTGTGTTTTTATTGACTTCAGGCAAGCGTTTGACTCCATATGGAGGGAAGGAATGATTAGGATTTTGAAGGAATGGGGATTAGAACCAAAAATACTGGAAACCATCAGGAGATTGTATGAAAGGACATCGGCTAGAGTAAGAAAAGGAAAGTGTTTGACAGAAGAGTTCATAACCACTGGTGGTGTTATACAGGGTTGCCCACTATCACCACACCTCTTCAACCTATACTTGGAATGGGTTATGAGAATGGCACTTGGAGATTATGAGGGTGGCATAGATATAGGAGGGACAAAAATATCTAACATGAGGTATGCAGATGACATAGTACTTTTAGCAGAAACTAAGGAGGAACTACAGAGAGTATTGAGAATGGTGGAGGAGCAGTGCAGTAGGTATGAATTAGTGATAAATAGAGAGAAAACCAAAAGTATAAAAAATTGGACGCCAGAGAGAGGCCTTAGAAATACAGCTATCAGAGGGAGAAGTGGAACAAGTCAATGAGTTTAAATATTTGGGAGTATTTTTCACAGCAGATGGAAAGATGGAAAGAGCAATTCAAGACCGAATCTCAAGTGGCCAGAAAGCATTTGGAAGGCTAAGAAGAATCTGGAAAGATTGAAATATATCCATTAAGTTGAAAATTAGGCTATTAAGAGCAATAGTAATCCCCACAGTGATATACGGTGCTGAATGCTGGATACTGAAGAAGAGAGAAGAGAAAAAGTTATTAGCCTTTGAAATGAAATGTCTGAGAAGAATCTGTGGTGTAAGATGGGAGGACAGAATTACGAACGAGAGAGTGAGAGAAATGGCTGGTGTTGAGGACACAATTCTGATTAGAGTGGCAGATATTCAGAGGAGATGGTTTGGGCATGTACAGAGGAGGGAACAGGACAGATGGCCAAAGATAGTGCTGCATGGTCAAGTGGCCGGAAATAGACCGAGAGGACGACCAAGAGATACATGGGTGAAAACCTTCAAGAAAGCAAATAGAGGCGAGACATTTCAGCAGCTGGCACAGATGGCATTGGATAGGAGTCTGTGGAGAGAATGGCGATATCAGATGCAGGACCCAGCCCGGAGAATTCCGGACGGGATTTAGTGAGTGAGTGATATATATTTATATATATATACATATATATATATATATATATATATATATATATATATATATATATATATATATATATATATATGTATATATATATATATATATATATATATATATATATATATATATATATATTATACATAAATATATATATATATATATATATATATATATATATATATATATATATATATATATATATATATATATATATATATATATATATATATATATATATATATATAAATTTTGCATATATATATATATATATATATATATATATATATATATATATATATATATATATATATATATATATATATATATATATATTCTCCCGACTTGGCACCATGCGACTTCTGGCCATTCCCGAAAATTAAATCGACGATGAAAGGGAAACGATTTGACACCATAGAAGACATCAAATCGAACACGACAAACCATATAAAGTTATTGAAGAAAAAAAGACTTACAGGAATGTTTTCAAAAGTGGCAGGCATGTTGGAGTAAGTGTGTATGTGCCGAAGGAGAATACTTTGAAGGAGATTAGTGACAAAACATGTTAATGTTCGTAATTTAATAAATATTCACACATATATATATATATATATATATATATATATATATATATATATATATATATATATATATATATATATATATATATATATATATATATATATATATATATACACATATATATACATATACATACATATATACATATATATATATATATATATATATATATATATATATATATATATATATATATATATATATATATATATATATATATATATACACACATATATATATATGCTTATATATACATAAGGGTTAAGTTGGATAGGTAATGTTGGACTTTTGTCAGTGTGTATGTGCCAGGTTGTGAGAAAATTGAAGAAGGCCGGAATGAGTTCTTGAATGAATTAACAAGGCGTGTATAAGGACACTGTAGAAGTAATTATGTAGTTGTCATGGTTGACTTAAATGCTAGAGTGGGCGCTGGATATGTAGAAGGTGTCATTGGGAAGTATGGCGTACCAGCTGAAAATGAGAGTGGTAAGAGACTGGTATACATATGGGTTGAGCAAGAGAGGGTGATAAGTTCAAGCTTTTTCAAAAAGA
>NC_090734.1:94278712-94281212 GCF_036898095.1 Palaemon carinicauda
TGTTTAAGTTTGTGCAGTTTATACACTTTGACAC
The DNA here is from genome assembly GCF_036898095.1 of Palaemon carinicauda. Taxonomy (NCBI): domain Eukaryota; kingdom Metazoa; phylum Arthropoda; class Malacostraca; order Decapoda; family Palaemonidae; genus Palaemon; species Palaemon carinicauda. The sequence goes on from NC_090734.1 coordinate 94,278,747, forward strand.
TTCTGAATTACACTCCCTGGTGGAGTGTCTCCCTGAACATTTCCTGCAGACTTTATATTAATCTTTAGACGCAATCTTTTTCAAATGTCCACACTCGTGTCATTATATATGAAGCAGACAGTTAGGAGCATACATAGTGTACTGTTTCTTATCATTTAGGTTTCTCCATAAGACTAACTAATAACTTTTCAATGATATTCTAAGCGAGAAACAAAGCTAAATCATGACTCAGGACATGAATAACAGAGCTTGACACAACACATCCACATTCTAGCATTGACACACTTCTTTATACTCTATACAATGAAGTAGAATGCTAATACATTTAAGAAATTAATTTTGATATAAAGTATAGTTGGTAAAAAACAAATAAACTTCTTTACCTCACATATATAACAAGTGAAAAATGTTCATGGATTATTTTATTATTTAAAAATATATATTTTTCTCGGCATCGTAACAACAAAAATTTTGAAAAAAATGCTCCACGATGAAAAACTCTGTAGGAATCTGAGCTCTGGTCTTAAAATAGCATCGAAGAAGAAAAAGAAGGTTTATTCATGAAAAAGCGTTCTCAAAATATCCAATCTCTTTTATGGAATGATTCCCACTCAGTGAACCCTTTTTCTCCCTCAAAGAAAAATCACGAAGAAACAAGAGATGGAGAAAAGTGTTCGTTCTCGGGATATATCTCTTAAGATCTCCCGTAATAAGTCTTCCAGTGATCGTATTAGGAAGAAAATTATACGACACGACGTTTGATTCGCAGAATAATGTAAAGATGTGGGGGGGGGGGGCGAATTGCATTTCTAAGGTGATGATTTATCATAAATCACTTTCGTTTCGACTTTCTCCTTCGTTTAGGATCTCGCTATTTAGAAGGTTCCATGCGATATTACTCAGCATTTTATGTTCTGGTATTATTTTGTTATTATTATTTTCGTTCTTCAGTTTGATAAAATTCATACGTTAAGTTAACTTAAGAGCTATGTCACTTGACTTGCTTTTTTTACATCATTCTTTAAATGTTTCCTATTCATATGGTCATTTAGTGTGATAGATTTTTAACGCTCCTTTACTGGAGCTAATTAGAGTTTTTTTTATTAGATTTCCCTCATTTCTATTAATCTTTTTCTTAGAAAATTATTATTTAGTGAAAAATGTATAAACTGCTTTGGAAAATATTGCTAATACTAGTAGTACTAATTCTAATTATTCTAATACTAATACTAATAATACTAATATTACTGATACTACTAATACTAATACTAATACTACTAATACTACTAATAATACTAAAACAAATAATACCAATAATACTACTACTAATAATATTCATACTATTAATACTAATAATACTAATACCAATAATACTAATGCAATTAATACTAATGCTAATATGATTAATACTAATAATACTAATGCTAATATGATTAATACTAATAATACTAATGCTAATATGATTAATACTAATAATACTAATGCTAATAATACTTATGGAAATATTAATACTAATAACACTATTACTAATACAAGTAATACTAATGTTAATATTGCTTATACTAGTAATGCTAATACTAATAATACTAATACTAATAAAAATAATAATAATATCAATACAAATAAATCTAATGCTAATACTAATAATATTAATACTGATACTACTAATGGTAATAACATTAATGCTAATAATACTGATACTAATAATAATACTAATACTAATATTACTAGTAATACTGTAACTAATACTAATAATACTATAACTAATACTACTAATACTAATAATACTAATACTATTATTAAAAATATTAATACTAATACTGCTAATAATCATGATACTGATACTAATACTAATACTAACAATACTAATAATGCTAATACTTTTACTAATAATATTAATACAAATATTTCTAATACTAATGATACTGATACTAATACTAACACTACTAATACTAATAATAATACTGATATTACTAATACAAATAGTTATAATACTAATACAAATACAAATAATTATGACGGGGCGATAAAATGAAATGTGTAATAATAATAAAAATAATAATAATAATAATAATAATAATAATAATAATAATAATAATAATAATAATAATAATAATAATAATAAATAATAGTGAAGATAAAATATTATACAATTAAAACTAAGAATAATAATGTTATAATAAAATAATACTAAAATAATAAAAAAAATGATAAAATGATAAAATTATAATAAAAAAATTAAATATAAAATAATAAAATAATTAAATAAAATAATGATAAAATAATAATATATAAAATACTGATAAAATAATAATAATAAAAAAAATAATAAAAAAAAAATAAAAAAATAATAAATTAAAACAATAAAACAAAATAGAAATAATAAAGATAATGATACTAATGATAATAACAATAATGATAATTAATAATAAATTATAAAATGATATAAAGTTAATAGTAATAATA
>NC_090734.1:94291212-94316212 GCF_036898095.1 Palaemon carinicauda
ATCGATTGACCCCATACCAGTTGGCTGCTATAGCCCCTAGGCCAGAGCGCCTTTATCAGTGTTCATGCATGATATTTATCAGTGATCCTAGGCTTACTTATGAAGATAGTGGCATTATTTTACAATACTATTGACTGTGATGCAAGTGTTTTCGCCTTCAGGGACCATATAGGGGATAGGTTAGTTAGTGTGTCTTTCTAACCTAATCTACAAGTAGGACCCCTATATGCTTCCTTCATCCCCCTGCCCTTGGGCATTCCCTCTGTGTAGCCTTGCTCCCCCTACCACGTAAGGGGATCAAGCTCTTATCAGAGTAATTTATCGCCTCTCTGTCCTCCCTAAGGGAATGAACCCCCCTTAGGGTTGCGCCTGAGAGTGAGGAACGGCTAGTCCTTCCTCTATTGCTAGGACTAGGTCTACGACTTTCCTGCGATAGCGATATGTCTTCAATCCTTCCTAGTTCAGGACGTGCATCCCTGCTCTAGGTTAGGTTTTGGAGGGGTTAATTCTGTCCCTTGCTGAAACTATACCCATGCACCGTTTTCAATCAGGCTGCCTTACCTTAGGCTAGGAAGTGTCCTCCCTTCCTTAGTGGCCGCTCTGGTACAGAACCCCCTCCATGGAAGACCCTTCTCTTCTCCCCTCCCCACCTATCTCTTGTATGGCCTAGCCTATACTTAGGTTAGTCTATACCCATCTGTCCCCTGTCCTACAACTCCTCCTTAGGGTGGAGTGATAGGGCTACCTTGAGCTTTTGTGTACAGTCTGCTCTGGTACATATACCCTTCATAGTGTCCTCTGGGGTTAACCACTGGATGTGTTCTGTATGCAGGGGTCTCAACCCCCCCCCCTTTTGGGTGTCCCCTAGCCCTCCCTTGGGCTACCTTAGCTCCTGGTCCTCTGCGGCCCCTGCTTCTGGGTGATAGAGTCAGCCTCTATCATGGGTGCACCCACTCAGGGGGGATGTCTGGGAGTCCATGGCCGGACCCCCTACATCCCTCCCTCTGTCTCTTTCACTATCCGGGTGCCGGTCCCTTGCCGCCTCCACTGTCGGTGATACCCACCTCCTACCTTGGTGAGTCATTCCATATCCCCTTGGCCGCCAGTCCTCCGTGTGCCTGGGGACTGCCGTCTGCCGTCGGCTTCCAGCCGATGGCTCTCCCCCTTCCTCATAGCTTGGTCGTCCGCCCGCCGGCCGGCCCCCGGAGTGCCGGCATCCACTGCCGGCAGTCCGGTTGTGCTATAACCATCCTTGTTCCTGTCACCAATCCGGCAACCTCCTGCTGCCGGAGCCGCCGCTCCCTCTGCCGGCGTGCCGCCGCTGTGCCGGCGGTCGCCACCCTGGTATTACTCTTGACTTTTATATTGTCTGTCCTAATGCCAGAAACTCTGCTGGAGCGGCCTCCAGCGTGCCGGCGGTCTGCCGTAACCTTCCGGAGGCGTCAAGACGACTTGCACCCCCTTCTACTAGCTATCATCTGATATTGATAGCCCTACACTGCAACCAGATGGCTTGTTTACATAAATGGATCAGTATCTCAGTACTGTTCTATTGGTAATCATGCTGTCTTCTTGCATTTTACAGATTTCCAGCATGCTGCGTGTATCTTAGCGCGGCTGGTTGCCGGAAGCCGTTACCCTTTGGGATCCTTTAGCCCCCTAATTTGGGACTGAGTGGCCTCAGTCCCAACCTTATCCTTGACAATTCCCATGGAATTCCATCTGCCCTATGGACTTCTACTGGAATTCTATCCTGTGCCTTCGGTAACCTCGGATTGTCCAAGGATGAAGCTTACGGTAACCAGCCAGGCGGGATGCACGGAGTATGTTCCTTTCCTATCTCAATCCTCTGTGTATCACACCCTTTATCAAGTTAAAATTAATGATTAATATTAACTTAGTTTAAGAGCCATTCTTATGAGTCCCCCCATACTCATTTTCTCTTTCTTCCGCAGGAGGAGCAGATGAAGTGTGACTTCGACTTCTGCGCTGTGAAACGCCCGCACTTCTACGGGCATACGGCTTGTAGGACTCACGCCCCTTGTGCTAACAAGAAAGGGGATTTGAAATTCTGGGACCCGCTGAACTGTACGGTCTGCCAGGCTCGCCTAGTCGATGCCTTCCATAACCCTCCCTCAGCACAGGTCAGGGACACTTCTCGGGATAAGCTACGCAAGTGGGTGCGTGGCTTCCAGAAGAATGCCACCGGACCGTACCTGGCCACTGAAGAAATGAGGTCCCTTCTGTTCCCAAAGGCCTCCCCGATTCTGTGGTGCCCAAAAAATTGATCCCCACTGTCCAAATTACGGTGGAACCAGACGTAGTCATGGATCAGTCCATGCACGAGTGCCACCTGGATTCCGAGAACGACGAACACATGTCGGATATTTCGGAGGGCATGGAGAAGACCCTTATGGCCCAAGGTGCGGAAGATGATGAGGACCAGGTGGAATATGCCGAGTCGGAGCAAGAGGTCGCTCCTCCTTCCATCACCGCCCCTACTCCTACACCGACGGAAGTGTCTCTCCCGTCTACCTCCGCTACCCCGGAACCCATTCCATCCGCCCAAGAGATGTTCCGGATGATCAAAGCTATTATGTATGACAGGCTGAAAGAAAATCAGGAGTTCATCAGGTCCATGATGGGAACAAAAGAACCGAAGAAGATCTCGGTTAAGGATCTCCCTGCATGCTCACACGCCAACCCCTGGAGGTATGCTGAGCATATGGTTATCGTGACCGGCAGGATCTTTGTCAGCGACAAGATCGGCACGGTCCCCCTGGAAGACGTGGAGTTCTTCCCAAACTTCGAGGCCTACCCGGACTGTTACGTCCGGCTCAGTTCTGAACCTGCCTCTAAAGAAGAGACCGAACCCAAGGAGGAGATAGTGTTCGATCTCGCGAAGGCCCAGGCTATGCTAGCCAATACATTTAAAAGTAGGGGTTTTACCTGCTCTAAGCTTCCGGCCCTGAGCAAGAAGCACCCTACCTACGTCGCACCCGATTATGCAGTCCTTCCCTTCATGGAAAAGGCCTTCGCTGCGTGCCTCAAGGCTGTGGAAGAGGGAAAAGCCTGCCCTGCACTGGAGGAGTGCAGACCCTTCTCCATAGTGACTCCCCCCGACGCTCGACACTGGAAGGATATCCAGCATACTTTCGTGGTGGGAAAGCTAGATCCTGACGTAGCCGGACGTCAGTTTAACGAAGACCTCCCGAAACTCAACGACCACCTCCTTCGTCGGGAACAAGATACGAAGGAGAGGCTTGCAGCATCCATGTCCCACCAGGTCCAACTCGATATCATGGCTTGTGACACCAGAGTACCAGACCACTACATGGTACTCGCCAAATCCCACATGGCAACCCTGGTGAAGGATATATACCACTTCATGAAGGCTCGGAGAGCCTGTCGAGAATTCGTGTTCTCAGGTGCCACTGTCAAACACAAACCCCGGAGGCTGATTTCCTCCAACATCTGGGGTAAACACCTCTTTCCTTCTGACCTCATGAAGGAGATCACTGACAAAGCCGCCACGGAGAACAGGAACCTTCTCCACAAGTGGGGCATGTCAAAGAAGAGGAAATCCTCTCAGGACGACGGACCTCAACCTAAGAGGAAATCCTCCAAACAGAAACCCCAGCAACGTCAACAGAGACGACAGTTTCCGGGACCCGCTACTCCCCAAGTGGCAGCTCAGCCACAGCAGACCTTTCAGCTGGTCACCCAACCGGTCTTGTCACAGTCACCGGTTTTCACCCCTGCTTTCGAGCAACAGACGACTACCTTTCGTCCCAAATGTAGAGGCTCAAGCAGAGGTGCAGGCAGAGACGCGTCTCGCCGTCCCTCCAGAGGCAGAGGAGGAAAGGGAGCTAGCGGCCGAGGCAGTAAGCCCTAAGGACATCAGAAGCAATGAAGTGCTTCCGGTGGGAGGAAGACTCCGCCAATTCCAGGATCGTTGGACCTTCGATCCCTGGGCACACAGCATCGTCAAGAATGGTCTAGGCTGGAGTTGGACTCAACCACCCCCAACCTTCCAGCAATTCTTCCAACAATCAACCCCCCTTCTGGAAGAATATGTCCTAGATCTCTTGAACAAGAAGGTGATAAGGAAGGTAAAGTCCACCAGGTTCCAAGGGAGACTGTTTTGTGTCCCCAAGAAAGACTCCGACAAACTCAGAGTCATTCTGGACTTATCCCCCCTCAACAAGTTCATAGCGAACGACAAGTTCAAGATGCTGACTCTTCAACAAATAAGGACCCTTCTGCCTCGAGGTTCTTACACGGTCTCCATAGACCTGGCAGATGCCTACTGGCACGTTCCAATGAACCATTGCGCTTCCTCCTACCTAGGATTTCGACTCCAAAGGAAAAGCTACGCCTTCAGGGCCATGCCCTTCGGCCTCAATGTGGCCCCTCGGATCTTCACAAAGCTGGCAGACGCCATAGTACAACAGCTCCGCCTCCGAGACGTCCAGGTGATGGCCTACCTCGACGATTGGCTAGTCTGGGCTCCATCGCCCGAGGATTGTTTAAAATCCTGCAGCAAAGTCACCCAGTACCTAGAACACCTGGGATTCAAGATAAACGTGAAGAAATCTCGCCTCTCTCCAGGTCAGAAGTTCCAATGGTTAGGAATCCAATGGAACCTTGAGTCACACCGCCTTTCCATCACCCAGAAGAAAAGGAAGGAAATAGCAGGGTCTGTCAAGCGACTACTGAAATCCAAGCGGATCTCAAGATGCCAGCAGGGACGAATTCTAGGCTCTCTACAGTTCGCCTCAGTAACAAACCCAGTGCTTCGTGCACAGCTAAAGGATGCCGCGGGAGTCTGGAGACGTTCTGCATCCATCGCTTGAAGAGACCTCAAGAGACGGCTCCCAAACAGACTTCGACTTCTCCTCAAGCCGTGGTCGGAAGCAAAGGCCCTGAAAAGGTCCATTCCTCTTCATCACCCACCTCCATCACTCAACATCCACACGGACGCTTCGCTGGAGGGTTGAGGAGGTCACTCCCACCAAAATCAGGCTCAAGGCACATGGTCTCCCCTGTTCAAGACGTTTCACATCAACATCTTGGAGGCCATGGCGGTCCTTCTAATTCTGAAGAAACTCTCCCCGCCTCCCTCGATCCATATTCGTCTAACCCTAGTCAACTCGGTGGTAGTTCGATGTCTCAATCGCCAAGGCTCAAGATCGCCCCAGATAAATCAGGTGCTTCTTCCAATCTTCCGTCTGGCAGAGAAGAAGAAATGGCACCTGTCTGCAGTTCACCTACAAGGATTCCGCAACGTGACAGCGGATGCTCTATCTCGGACAAGCCCGAAAGAGTCGGAATGGTCTCTAGACGCAAGATCATTCTCCTTCATCTCTCACCAAGTCCCAGAACTTCAGATCGATCTCTTCGCAACGAGCGACAACAATCAACTTCCTCGGTATGTGGCCCCGTACGAGGACCCCAAGGCAGAAGCTGTGGATGCCATGTCACTGGACTGGAACAGATGGTCCAAGATCTACCTGTTCCCTCCAACCAACCTTCTGCATAAAGTCTTCTCCAAGCTGAGAACCTTTAAAGGGACAGCGGCCCTAGTGGCTCCCAAGTGGCCCTGGAGCAACTGGTACCCCCTGGTCCTGGAGCTGCAGCCAAAGCTGATCCCTCTCCCGGGCCCAGTTCTCTCCCAACAAGTACAGAAGTCGACTGTCTTCGCTTCATCATAGAAAATCAAGGACCTTCATCTCATGATTTTCTCTCCCTAGCCGCATAGAAGAGGTTTGGGATCTCGAAGAAAAGTCTAGACTTCCTCGAGGAATACAAGACCGAATCCACAAGATGGCAATATGAATCATCTTGGAGAAAATGGGTTTCTTTCGTCAAGACAAAAAATCCTAAGGAAATCACAATTGATTTCTGCATGTCCTTCTTCATTCACCTTCATGGACAGGGATTAGCAGCCAATACGATTTCGACTTGCAAATCGGCCTTGACTAGACCACTATTGTATGCCTTCCAAATTGATCTGTCCAGTGACATCTTCAATAAACTGCCGAAAGTATGCGCTCGTCTACGCCCAGCACCCCCACCGAAACCGATCTCCTGGTCATTGGACAAGGGGCTCCATTTCGCCTCCAACTTGGATAATGATTCATGCCCTCTCAAGGATCTGACTCAGAAAGTTATATTTCTATTTGCTCTTGCCTCAGGAGCCCGAGTCAGCGAAATAGTGGCATTGTCAAGAGAAGAGGGTCATATCCTGTTTACTGATTCAGGAGACATTACCCTCTCCCCGGATCCGACGTTTCTCGCCAAAAACGAATTACCCACCAAAAGATGGGGCCCCTGGAGAATATGCCCCCTGAAGGAAGATGCCTCTCTATGCCCAGTAGAGAGCCTCAAGGTCTATCTTTGCAGAACTTTGAACTTGGTGGAGGCCAACTCTTCAAAGGAGAAACATCGGGCAGCGACCTGTCACTGAAACAACTAAGAGCGAAAATCACCTACTTCATTCGCAGAGCGGATCCTGACAGTACACCCGCCGGTCACGATCCTAGAAAAGTTGCATCGTCTCTGAATTTCTTTCAGAGTATGGACTTCGAAAGCCTTAAAAGCTTCACAGGCTGGAAGTCCTCGCGTGTTTTCTTCAAACATTATGTGAAACAAGTGCACGAAGTCAAACATTTTGTGGTAGCCGCAGGTAGTGTTATGAAACCTGCACCAAACTCTGCATAGAACAGCGAGTTACTTGGGACTCTAACTCTTCGGGTGCCTATGTTGACCCTCGAGCGATACATAGTGATATCGAAAACACTTAGAGCTTTCTTATAACTGTTCTTATCCCAGGTGAAATGTCATAGTCGTCACACAAGTGCCGCATGCCTAGAGCATGATGTGTTTTAATTAAAGACTGACGTTCCTCGAGAACGAGTGCCTAATAATAAATTTGAAATTCCCTTTTCAGATTCTAGAGCAAGTCTTTATTACTATGTACATTATAATTTACTGTAAATTAACCCTACTTATTGCTGCAATTCATTTAATTTCTGCAATTCTGAAATAAAATTTCTATTTTATTACTTGTGCGTCTCAATCTGCTCTTACTTACTATGAAATACATGCCTGTCATAGTTTTATTATCCCCTTCCCTATGGTTCATGGAGATTTTAAGGTCCTAACCCTTATTATATATTCACTCTTACAATGTAATATTCCAATACGAATACTTACTCTTCATACCCTCGAGACGAAACTAACCTTCTCAGCACACAGTGTCCAACCACCACTTTTCTGCCTTCCAGAATGTTCCGATACGAATGCCAACCATTCAGTCTCGTCTCCAAGTTCTTCAGGTTCTTCTAACAAGGTGAATAGCCCTTCGATAACCACTTTGATCTCGGCATGGCCCGTGGGAACTTCACTGCCAAGGGGGGCAGGAAGATTCTTCCCTACGGTTCTTTTATTAAGATTACTATGCTACATTGTTCAAAGCCCTTGGCACTTACCCAATAGGGGAAAATCTACCACGATACATTGATTCTCTGGTATTCTTCCATCAGGACGCCATGGCTTGAGCCAAAAAAAACGGATTTTGAGCGAAGCGAAAAATCTATTTTTGGGTGAGATAGCCATGGCGTCCTGATGGACCCTCCCTGCTACTTCGTCCAGTTTTTAGGTCCCACCCTGCTCTGCTGTATCATGGTGATCAGCAAGCAACTGGCTTTAGGATGAAGACGGACGTGACGTCATTTAGCAATGGCGCCCGTTTGTTTACGTCTCGAGTACCAAAAGTAGCCACGGACGAGATTAGCTGTGGAACGGCTCCCAGCTATTCTCCGCCTTTACACACCGAAGGTTAACTCTGTTCGGGGTGTAGATAGCTATGTGGCGCGTTAATACATGCGTCCCCTGTTGATATACGATGTCTTAAAAGGGAAACCTTTAGGATACTCGCTCCAGAAGTTAGAAATCTGTGATAACCTGTGGTTAAATTCTCTGGGAATATCTTAGTAGTTATTTACCCAAGGAAGCTACCAAAAAGGAACCTTCCATCAAGACGCCATGGCTATCTCATCCAAAAATAGATCTTTCGCTTCGCTCAAAATCTGTTATATATATATATATATATATATATATATATATATATATATATATATATATATATATATATATATATGTATATATATATATATATATATATATATATATATATATATATATATATATATATATATATATATATATATATATATATATATATATATATATATATATATATATATATATATATATATATATATATATATATATATATATATATATATATATATATATATATATATACATATATATATATATATATATATATATATATATATATATATATATATATATATATATATATATATATATATATATATATATATATATATACACATATAAAGGTTCATGCAAGTTGCTATCAGTTCGAGGGGAGAGCAAAGATAAAATGGATAATACATACAAAAATGAGAAATGTTATTATGTGCGATTGTGTGACACACGGATGGTACATGGCTCCCCGCTAAAAAAGACATACTGTACATGTTAAATATGGCGCCCTGAGCTAGAGAGGCGAACTGTAGGCAGGTCATCTGGCTGGAGATAAGCCGGTTTTAGACTATCAATTGAGACCTAGTCTTCTTTGCCACGAATGTTTAGTGGGAATGCTTTCGGATTACGCCGGATCCCAAGCAAAGGGTCCGTGTAAGGGGGCGTTAGCGGTGGCTTGCTAGTGTCGTTACGTAGGAAGACGTGCATTGCAGAGTGCAAGTCTCTCGGTATGTAATGCTTCGCTGGGGACTTGTAAGTCTGGCGGCACAGAGTAAATTTTCCCACGACGTGATGTATGCAATGGAGATCGTCAGGGGAGGTTGCCGAAGGAAAAAATTTGGCTGGGACGACCAACGGGTCGCCATACGCCATTTCAGCTCCCGAGACCTTCCAGGGTGTCTTTAAGAGTGGTCCTTAGTCCCAGGAGGACCCAGGGTATCTGAGCAAACCAGTTGGAGTCCTTGCAGCGGGACATTAAAGCTGCTTTGAGGGTCCGATGAAAACGTTCAACCATTCCATTGGCATCAGGGTTGTAGTCAGTTGTCTGATGTAGGGTGATGCCCAGGAGAGGTGAAAGTTGTACCTCTGTCAGAAGTAATCTGCTTAGGGATACCAAATTCTGCTATTTATCCTGAGAGTAAGGCCGATGTACATGACTCGAACGTTGCAGTTTCCATTGGAATGACTTTAGGCCAACGAGTGGAGCGGTTGATGACGGTAAACAGGTAATGATGTCCTTGTGATGTGGGTAGGGGGCCTACAACGTCAATGTGAATGTAGGCGAAACCACGCTGAGGTTGAGGAAAGGTACCCACTCCTGAATTAGTGTGTCGATGTACTTTGGAAGTTTGGCAAGAAGTACAGGCACGGACCCTATCCTTAGCATCGTTAGTAATGCCGTGCCAAATGAACTTCGTCTTCAGTAGCTGTGCAGTAGAATGGCACGAGAGATGTAAAAGGCCTTAACTGAAATCAAATACCTGTCGGCGCATGGGAGCAGGAATCCACGGTTGCGGTCTACCAATACTCACAGGTTGTCAGAAAATGTTGCTAATAGCTGATCATGCACAAGAATTCCTGCATTGCTTTGACGGTCGAGAGCGTGGGGAAGTTCTGAATGGCTGCTACCCTCTCAGGGAGGGGATGGACTCCTTCAGGAGTGATGGGGTGCCCTTAGAACGACATTTCATTGGCACTAAAGATATACTTGTCATACCGGATTACAAGGCCATTTTGTTGTAGGCGATCGAGCACGATGCGCAGGTGACGGAGGTGTTCCTCCTTTGAGGATGAGAACACAAGTATGTCCTCCAGGTAACCTACACAGAAGGGGAGGTCCCCTAAGATGCCATTTACGAGACATTGAAAAGTGGCCCCCAGCATTATTAAGCACAAAACTGTAGTAATTGAAGATGTATGTACCGAAGAGAGTGGTGATGGCAGTCTTGGGTATGTCTTCTGGGTTCATAAGCACCTAATAATACCCCTTGAGGATGTTGAGGGTGGAGAAAATCTTCGCTTTGTGCAGGTAGGAGGTCATGTCGGCGATGTTTGGGAGGGGATAGTGATTCGGTTCTGTTTGCATATTCAGTTGCCTGTAATCCCCACATGGAAGGAGGGAGCTGTCTTCCTTCAGAAAGGTGTTCAAGGGTGACGACCATGGGATGGAGGACTTCTGGCAAAGGCCCATTTCTTCCATTTTAGCGAACATCTGTTTGCCAGGTGCCAATCGATTTGGGTACCAGACGTCTGAATTTGGCAAAGACTGGGGATCCCGTCATTTTGATATGGTGATAAATACCGTGTTTGGCGGGAGCCGTGGGCGTTTGGCGAAGTTCTGGACGGAAAACTTCCGGGTACGACGTAAGGAGGTGGGCGTAGGCATCAGTGGGTCCGCTGTTGTGGAGAGCGAGGTTGGAGGGCGTGGGTTGAAAAGGTGTTGACAAGGACAAGTCTGCGTTGACCAATGGTCGGTGGGCAGCATCGACCAGAAGGTGGAAATGAGAGAGGAAATCCGCACCGAGGATTGGCAATGCGATGTCAGCAACTAGAAACTGTGAGGTTCTCGTAACCATAGGTGGGTATCGCAGACCCGTTGGCAGCTACCAGGCGGACATCGGCAGACTTAGACTGACTACATCGTGTCCTGAAGAGTTCCCTTGGCAAAAGAGCACGACAAGCACCTCTGTGTACCAAAAATCGCAAGCCCGTTTCAGCATCATGTAAAAAGAAAAGATTAGAAACACGGGAGACCACCGCCATGAGCGATGGCCTACTTGCTCGTTTTGTGGCCACAGAGAATCCATGGCACATTTCTTCTCAGCAGCCCGGAGTGGTAGTAGCAAAACTGCGGCGGATGAGCGGCAGTAAGTGGCTGTAGAAGTCGTTGGCTGGGATGCAAGAGAGTGGTGGGTCTTGGGTGGCTTTGTCGCCACTCCGGCACGTTATGTAGTAGGCGTGTGTGTCCTACGGCATTCAAGTCAGCTCCAGTTGAGGTTGAATAGGTTAACTCTTTGTCAGGAGTGAAGGCGTTGATGGCGGTCTTGAAGGTCGTGATGTGACTGTCCATAAGGGCGTCGGCTTTGGTCATCAAGTCCTTTAGGGGTAAACAATCGACATTGGGTATGGCAGTACGTACAGGTTCGGGTAAACGGCGTACCCAAAGGGCACGAAGTAGATTCACCTTATGCGGAGAACCTGCAGCAGGTTGCAGGTTAGCGATACTGGTCATTTCCCTGAGAGCGAGCGAAGCCCTTTGGATCCCCCAACGGTTGTTGAGAGAGCTGTAAAAACTTTGCTATACTGGCGGCTGGCAACGGCGAGTATTTCTGCAGAAGGTATGTTTTGAGGGCGTCATGCTCTATTGGGGTGTCTCCTTGTTCACAAAGCCAGTTGGAGATTTCCAGTCGGGCCCTTGATGCGGAACTGGACTTTTGCGCGCTAAAACCATGCAAACCCCTCTCCGCTGGCTAACGAAGAAAGTTTCAATGGGGCGGCCATAGTAACAGTGAGGGGGGGAGGGGGGAAAGGCGGGAGGAACGAGTCGACTTTTGGGGTCACCAATGTGACGAGCCAAGAGTAGGTTGTAGATCAAAAGCGGGATGAAAGCATCTGAGAAACTATTACACAACATCGAGTTTATATACACACCAAGTCCCGGTAAGGTTACAAAATAAAACATGCTATTTCTTGTCCAACCGGCAACCAGGTCTGTTAACAGTTAACAATAAGAAAAGCAGACAGTTTCATGCAAGTTGCTATCAGTGCGATGGGAGAGCGATGATAGAAAGGATAATATATTACAAAAAAGAGAAATGTCGTTACTATGTACGATTACATGACACACGGGTGTTACACCTCCATCCATCCCATAAGGAATCTTCAAAATCCTATATAGCATGAGAGAGGACGAGCATCTGCAGGACACGACCAATGAAGTATCCTTCATTTCCCTCGGATGTGATGAAAACTTTTTCTGAGGATTCCTTCAGGGTTCGAGCCTCTCAAACTTGGAAGGTCTACAGTAAGAAGAGTTTCGCCTGTTATTGTGGCTTTAGATCACTTCAAAACTGTATTTAGAGTCAGCAAACTAATTATTCTGTTAAATGATTAGTGAATTTTAGACAATTCGCGACATTTTACTCATTTTCTTTAAATGAAAAAAAAAAAAAAAAAAAAAAAAAAATATATATATATATATATATATATATATATATATATATATATATATATATATATATATATATATATATATATATATATATATATATATATATCAATTATCATATACTTTAAGATGCATCATATCATATACATACCATATTGTATTATCTTATAATATTTTGAGATGATTATTCATAACATGGTGTTATATGAAGTACGACATGAATATGCAAACTTGGTGAAAAGTATTAAAATTCTCTCATGTTATTTCAACAAAATCTCTAATAAAGACTTGAATTAGATTGCTTATGAACTACCGCAACGTTTGTAAAAAATCTCATAATCCTGGCTGATTTGGATAATTCATTTTGTTATTATCGTTGTCATGACCACAATAAGGAATTTATCAATCGTAATACAAATGTTCATATATAATAGTGTTTGCATCTGTGTTTTCAAATAAATAAAATTCAAATAAACTGTTTGTAAATGGACGATTAACGCAGACAAAATAATGCTCAATTACACGGAAAGAAAGAGACACTCTTAACTTAAAGCACAACACATGCATACAAACAGACACACACACACTCTATGTATATATATATATATATATATATATATATATATATATATATATATATATATATATATATATATATATATATATATATATATATATATATATATATATATATATATATATATATATATGTATATATATATATGTATATATATATATATATATATATATATATATACATATATATATATATATATATATATATATATATATATATATATATATATATATATATATATATACATATATATATATATATATATATATATATATATATATATATATATATATATATATATATATATATATATATATATATATATATATATATATATATATATATATATATATATATATATATATATATATATATATATATATATATATATATATATATATATATATATATATATATATATATATACATATATATATATATATATATATATATATATATATATATATATATATATATATATATATATATATATATATATATATATTTATATATACATATATATATATATATATATATATATATATATATATATATATATATATATATATATATATATATATATATATGTATGTATGTATGTGAGCATGTGTGTGTGTGAGTGTTTGTGTGTTTCTGTATACCTGGTGAATAGGTAGGCAGGCAGATAAACAGTACTGTAGAATAAGTGTGCAAATAGTTACACCTTTCCTGGAATTGCAAATTTCCTGATCGAAGCCATCTCGTGTGTTGATCTCTACATTATCAGTAATAGTTATTGGAAGTAATCACGTCAGATCAGACTTTGGAATTGGAATTGAGGGTCCCATATTGAACTAGAATTACATGTGGAGAGAGAGAGAGAGAGAGAGAGAGAGAGAGAGAGAGAGAGAGAGAGAGAGAGAGAGAGAGAGAGAGAGAGAGAGAGAGAGAGAGAGAGAGAAAATTTCCATACTCATACGAAGGATTACATGCAAGGATCACATCCAGATATATTTCAATCACATTCAGATTAAATTTGTCTATATTACGTTATAAGGCCTGTGAGAAGGTTTTTATTATTGAATAATAGATGTTAATGGTAAGAAAAAAAAACATTATACTGAATTGTAAGTGAAAGGTAGTCTCGTCCTCAACTTTCTTGAGTCTTATACTTACTTTTTTCTACTTTGATGGCTGCTTTTCCGGTCCCATACAGCAGGGGAACTCCACTCTCTACAGGACCTCCACTGTTGTTTTACCTTATTCGTTCAGTGTATTTAAGGCCTGTAGCTTAAATAAAAGAAAACAGACTTAGGTCGTCCTTCTCCGAGTTAACACTGCTTTTGTGAAAACATTATTTTTGACACCTGTTTGGATGACGCTTATTTCTTCCATTATCAAAAAGCAGCTGATATACAAAGATAACAAGAAGATTTTGGAAGATCGGATATCATCAGAAGCTGTTTTCCTGATTATCATATTTCACCTAATTATGATCTGTGTTCTGGAAACTCGTTCTGGAAACTTGTCGCTGATCTTTGGAATTCGCTGCACTTGTCATCAGGGTCTCATATCTTAGAGAAATACAAAACAAAGGCCAGTATTTTGTTAGGCATTTCCGTGTTAATAGGTGAACTAATATTATTAATTCTAAACAGAGTAATTGTTATATGGTTGCTTGGCATTTTTTTATTGTTACTCTTTTGCTGTTTTCTATGATGAATTAAAAAAAAAGAACAAGTGAATAAAACACTGAAGATGATTTTACATATTCCGTATTTTTATATGCTGACCATAACAATAAATGAATATATATATATATATATATATATATATATATATATATATATATATATATATATATATATATATATGTATATATATATATATATATATATATATATATATATATATATATACACATATATATATATATATATATATATATATATATATATATATATATATATATATATATGCGTGTGTGTGTGTTTGTGTATATATATATATATATATATATATATATATATATATATATATATATATATATATATATATATATATATATATATATATATATATATATATATATATATATGTTGAAGAACATAGGGGATCAACTTTTATATATACCGATGGCTCCAAATCTGATGCTGGCCTTGGATTTGGAGTATAAAGTAGTTCTTTCAACTGTAGAGGTGAACATCCTCCAATACCTTCCATATTTACTGCCGAATTATATGGCATAATAACTGCTACTGAGAAAATAGCGCTAAAAGAGAAGGGCAATTTTACCATTTATAAGGATTCGAGAAGTGTCCTTCAGGCTTTAGAAGGTTTTAATTTGAGTAACCCTTTAATTCTAAAGATTTTAAAATGGCTTTTAATATTAGCCTGAAAGCTATAACAGTTCAATTTTGTTAGGTTCCAGCACACATACGTGTGTCTAGAAAGGAAGAGGCAGATCCACTGGCAAAGAGTGCTGCAGCAGAGTTGTTACCAAGAAGGTATCCCATTCTCTACAATGATTTTTTACCAGCAATTAAGAATTCTATTTATAACAATTGGCAACGACATTGGGATAGTTTAACCGAAAATAATATGCAGAGAAATTGCGATTGGTATATCCCTTGGAGGTATAATGGGATGCCCGAAAAGGGAAGACTACTCTTTGTCGTCTCCACATTGGCCACACTCGAAATACACACGAGTTTCTGCTGGCTGAACAACACCAACCATATTGCGACGACCTTTTGGTACCCTTGACATTGCGGCACTTGTTGACTGAATGCCCAACTTATAGCACAGAAAGCAATAGATATTGTGGAAGACAAAAGAAGATGATACACCATCTGCAAAATTCACACATAGTAGCCATGAGGTAGATGAAGAAGATCCAGAATAATTCAAGTCTAAGAAAGAAGGAGTCTCCTTTTTTCGTGACAAAAATTACCAATCAAATATTTAGGATTAGCTAAGACATTTCCTATGCACGTAAAGTAGTAACGATGTGCCATCAACCAACTAGATTAGAAAATTCTGGCCATGCTGTCTAACAGCCATGTACTATAAGGAAAGAGCCTTGCCAAATTCCTAGAAAATTTATTATATGCAATAGAGACAAGAAGTATTGCCCATGCTTTTGCTTAGCTTGAAATGTTGCCTATATAAGAAACGCAGAGATGACTGCAGTTGTGCGCTGCTATTTTATGATGGCAAAACTTTCCGATTTGTAAAAACAAAGGCTGAAAAAGATAAATGTTGTTGTTTCCTTTGTACACCAAACACAGTTGAAAGAACAGATACTTTTTCGTATCCCAGAACTGAGAGAAGCCCTAGCTATGGCATGTGACTACTCTGATGCTCTAATACTATTCAAAGCAGACAAGCTATTGAAGAAGTAGATACCTGAACGCGAGATAAAAGTTCAATTTAATGAATGGTTTACACATGAAAATTGAAATTTTCCAACATCATTGTCACAGAAAGGCAGTTGCACCAGGGCACAAAGTCGCATGTGGTGTCTCTACTAGAACACCTGGCATCACACATCTATGACAGAGGGCCTACTACTGATTTAATCATAACAGATGGCCCAGCTCTTTTTAAATGCTCTTACACCAAACAAAGCGTCTACATTTGAGCTTTTTGTAAATGATAAAGTCCCACCCAATGTACAGAGGCACACATAGAATTATAAACAAATACATATAGTATTTTACGGGTATAGAAGAGACGGTATGAAATAAAAAACAAGAGAAAAAAGGGGGCAAAGGAGTTTGCCGCAGTGTGAGTAGCACTGTAAAAATTCTCGGTAGTTTTGGTAGGGCTAGATTCTTCACGAATGATCAGAAAAAAAAATAATTAATAAACGAACTATTTGAACATTGTTATCATAGCTGCATCAACTATCGAAATATGCTGGTTTAGACAAACTATGGATTAAATTCAGAAGAGGAAAAGACATGCAGTATTAGATAGAACTTCCATTTATAGCAAAGTCTTGCAATATAAGCTGCTCTCTCCAGCTGCACTTGCTAGAAATATTGGTATCCACTTTTGGATTTATGGCGGCCATATTGGAAAGATGGGTTCTGTATATCTCCTAATGACAGTAAGCATGCCAAAATCTGAATATACAATCATTACATAGACAGCAAGTAACTTTGCAGGATGACGGCAAGACAATATTTGAAATATAGAGCAATCTTATAAAAGTGTCAGATATCTAGGAAATGGCATAAGTTGATTTTAAGTTATGGAGATAATAAGCGATTCCATGCAAAAACTGCTGCAGGTGTCACCATTTACCTTTTTTCCCCATTACCCATCCCTACTAAGTTATATATTAGATTGAAAACACATCGAATATGATAGTTCTCTTCAGGTCACCAGCAGTATAAAATAGATAACAATAGCAACATTCTATTATATCTTTGGAATTGAACTATCCGTTTAAAGGGACGTTACCAGTTAAGGAACCAATTCTATTAAATGTCCAATGTTTGGCACTTCAGAAAGAAGACCATTCTCAAAATATTCAGGACAATTTAGAATAATATTTTTGTATTTGAAAGTACAGGTACTTTACCGCAAGGAGTATAGTCGTCCGTTTTAAAACTGGCATTATCTATTTACAGAATGCATATGTTTCGTAAAATGTATATTTCTTTATATGTATTTGATAAGGAAATAGTGAATGATATTGATGTAGGTATTTTAGTACTTTGAGGATTTGTTTAAATCTATATATCTATATATATTATAGTTACAAACATAACACACATATATATATATATATATATATATATATATATATATATATATATATATATATATATATATATATATATATATATATATATATATATATATATATATATATATATATATATATATATATATATATATATATATATATATATATATATATATATATATATATATATATATATATATATACATTTGTACATATATACTTTTATACTTTTCTACAAATTGGTAATACTGCAATCAACAAACAAGTTTTTTCCAAGGTCGTATTCAGCAAACGTCTGTTTGTATTATTTCGTAACTCAGGCAACAAAGTCATTATCAATATATTGCTTTATTACAAAATATCAACAAAATATGAGAAAATAGATAATATCTATTTTCTCATATTTTGTTGATATTTTATATACTGCATAAACAACTATGTCATAGCGTCGTCTGCTCCGAGACCATTAATTGGCATGTTTGCATGTAGAAGGGGGTTAGCGAATCAGCTGGTTACAAAAGAAAAATAAATAAAAAAAGAAAAAAATTGCTACTGTACTTCATGAAAGGAAGTGCAATATACAAAAAAATGAATTTATTACACAGGAATGATAATTTTAGTGTATTATATCTCTCGTCAGTTTGAGTACTTGTATGTCAATGGTTGGATGTTTGAAGGGTGTCAAACTCCCTTATACAACTTTTTCTCAAGTGTTAGGACGCAGGGTGATTTTGGGGGTCAATTTTCGTGAACATAGCTGCGTCTTATCACACGGAAAAACGGATTTTGAGCGAAGCGAAAAATCTATTTTTGAGTGAGATGGCCATATCGTCCTGATGGAAGTTCCTATATGGTAGCTTCCTAGGGTATATTACAACTACAGCGATATTCCCAGAGAATTTACCTTAAGGTACCCAGAATTCTAACTCCTGGAGCAAATATCCCTAATGAAAGGGATATCGCGACATATCAGAGGACGTATTCTTGACACTCCACATGGCAATCTGCACCCCAAACAGAGATAACACATCGAGGGGTCAATTGGCAAGAAAACGAAAACGGGAAAGAAAAAGGGGGAGCCGCTCCCAAGGCTCCCTCTTCTCCAGTTTCGTAAGCGTGCCTGGCGCCAATCCTGGCGCCATCTGTATTCCTTGTAGCGATACACGAGGTGCTACAGATACTGTATGTAGGGAGGGGTCCTACAGCCCTTTCATAGAAAGGGAAGGGCGGGTCCATCAGGACGACATGGCCATCTCACCCAAAAATAGATTTTTTGCTTCGCTCAAAATCCATTTTTTGGGCTCAAGCCATGTCGTCCTGATGGAAGCATACCAGAGCATTACTGTATCTGTGGATTCTCAGAACGTGCCGTACTCCCCGGAGGTAATTTTTCCCGGTCGACTAGACCTAGAGACGTAAGATGTTACCGTTATACATCTTTTCAACTAACCATAAACCATGTTAGAGCTTCCTGCCCCCTACAGGGAAAAGTTCTACTAGACTCTGGAAAAGTCTCGAAGAGTACATATACCTATGTATGAATACCAGGCAAGCTAATATAGTGGTCTCACCCTATATTAAGTAAAGCATAGTTTGTAAAGAACCACTGTGTCAATATGAAATATCGACCAGTTCTCCGTACAATACTTGTATTGGACAAAGGTTTATATCCACATAGGAGGAAACTTGTAAAACCGCCACCCTCCCCTTCTGGGACGGAGTCCTCCCGTTAAGGGAAAGCATAAACCAATGCAACATAGCTAGCATACAGGAACAATCTATTAGAATTATCCCAGATAAATATACATAGAATGAATGCTCAATTATATCAATAAATTGACACAGGTGAAAGAGACGCAAGGCTCTCATGAACAAGTTTATTGATAGACAATAAACAGACAGGTTAACAACAATTCTATATATATATATATATATATATATATATATATATATATATATATATATATATATATATATATATATATATATATATATATATATATATATATATATATATATATATATATATATATATATATATATATATATATATATATATATAAGAAGAGGATAACCAAAACTTTAAGCATAAGTCTGATAGTAAACAGAAACTTGTTTATCTGAAAGAAAAATATTAGTGCCACTTTTAACATACCGAGGTATGAAGGTCAGAAAAGTCTGTATTACTAATCTGTTACATTAGCGTTAGAAACGCTCGGCACACATGTCTGTACTAATGCTAGGTTCACCTTTGGAAGTGGAACAGTTAACGTGGGCACCTCAGTGCCCTCACTTAGTTTGTAGCACAGTATGTAACTACACACTCACCCTGGAATTAATTGTCCCAATTAAAACCACTGTTCCTCGCAGAGTTAAACAGCAGGGTTAACGACACAACCCACTGCTACTACAGAACTCTTTAGTTGCTCCACTTGCTTCGCATAGTGGCGAAATAACACTCTGGAAGACTTCCAGCCAGTGTATGAACGAAGATGTTCAAAATCCATACAATTAAGGAAATTTAAGGATGAAGCAACTTTCCTCGGATCGAGACCTGCGGGTGTACTGTCAGGATCCGCTCTGCGAATAAAATATGTGATTTTCACCCTGAGTTGATTCAGTGATAAATTTGAGCCTGATGTTTCTCCCCTGAATAGTTGACCACCCTTGATGTCTGAAGTTCTATGAAGATAGACCTTTAGGCATTCTACTGGACATAGAGATGCATCTTCTTTCAGAGGGCAGATTCTCCAGGGAACCTACCTGTTGGTGGGTAACTCATTCTTGGTGAGAAACGTAGGATCCGGAAACAGGTTCAGTTCCCCCCCATCCCGGAACTGAACACGACCTTCCTCTCTCGAGAGGGCTACAATCTCACTAACCCTGGCCCCGGACGCGAGTGGAAATAGGAAAATAACTTTTTGGGTCAAATCCATTAACGCACCCTCCTCATTGCTCCACAGAGTAGCGAAATGAAGAACTTTGTCTAAAGACCATGAAATGGGCTTTGGAGGTGCTGAAGGTCTGAGCCTAGCGCAGGCTTTCAGAACTTTATTGCCTTCTAATTGATTTGCACTTATTTTCTTCTAGGAAGTCTATGCTGGCTTTCGAAATCCCGAAACGCTTTCTCACCGCTAGGGAGAGAAAATCATAAGCTGCAGGGTCCGGGTTTTCTGTAATGAAGCGCAGACAGTAGACTTCTGGACTAGCTGGGTCAGAACTGGATCTGGTAGCGGTAGAAACTTCAGCCGTAGTTCCAATGCCAGGGGGAACCACACGCTGTTCGGCCACTTGTGGGCCACTATTGCCGCTACCCCCTTGAAGGATCTCTGTTGTTGAGGACCCTCAACAGAAGATTGTGAGGAGGGAACAGATAAATCCCGGACCATCTGTTCCAGTCGAGGGACATCGCGTCCACTGCTTCCGCTAAGGGGTCCTCGTATGGGGACACGTACAGGGGCAACTTCTTGTTGTGTTTCGTCGCAAAGAGGTCTATCTGCAGTTCTGGGACTTGACTCAAGTTGAAGGAGAATGATCCTGCGTCTAGGGACCATTCCGACTCTATCGGTGTGAACCTGGATAGAGCGTCCGCTGTCACATTGCGGACTCCTTGAAGGTGAACTGCCGACAGGTACCACTTCTTCTTTTCCGCCAATCGGAAGATGGCCAGCATCACCTGGTTGAGAGGTTGTGACCTTGATCCATGTCGATTCAAGCATCTTACAGCTACCTTGCTGTCCAGCCCAACTATATGTGGATCGAGTGACGCGAGGAGACTTCCTTTAAGGTAAGGAGCACTGCCATAGCTTCTAGAAAGTTTATGAGAAAGGTCTTGAATAGCTTGGACCAAGTCCCCTGGACTTTTTTCAGATGAGAGTGACCTCCCCATCCCTCCTTTGAGGTGTCTGAATGAATTGTCACCGACGGGGGAGGTGGCTGAAGAAGAACCGACTTCTTTAGATGTGTGGCTTGGGACCAAGGCCTGAGAAGAGTACGTAGACGAAACGGAACTGGTCTTCTCAGATCTCTTCGCGCGATTGATGCATAACTTCTCCAAACTCCGGCTGCATCCTTTAGCTGTGCTCTTAGCACTGGGTCTGTCACCGAAGCAAACCGGAGAGAACCCATTACCCTCTCCTGCTCGCGTCTTGATATCCTTTCGGAATTTAGAAGTCTCTTGACAGACCCCGCTATCTCCTTCCTTTTCTTCGCTGGGAAGGAGAAACGGTGTGAACTTAGGTCCCAGTGGATTCCCAGCCACTGGAACTTTGAGATGGAGAAAGTCGAGACTTTTTTCTGTTGATCTTGAAGCCTAGATACTCTAGGAACTAGATCACATGAATGGAAGCTTGCAAGCATTCTGTCTTGGATGCTGCCCACACCAGCCAGTCGTCCAGGTAGGCTATTACCTGAATTCCCTTTTTGGCGTAATTGCTTGAGAGCTACGCTCGCAAGCTTCGTGAAGATCCTTGAAGCTATATTTAGCCCGAATGGCATGGCTCTGAAGGCGTATAGTCTTCGTTGTAGCTTGAACCCTAGGTAGGGGGAGAGTCGACGGTTGATTGGAACGTGCCAATAGGCGTCTGACAAGTCTATGGAGACCGTATATGTCCTCTTGGGCAGTAAGGTCCTTATGTGTTGCAGTGTTAGCATCTTGAACTTGCAGTTCACTATTAACTTGTTGAGTGGCGACAAGTCCAGAATGACTGAGTTTTTCCGAGTCCTTCTTGGGAACACAAAACAGCCTCCCTTGGAATTGACGGACTTTACCCTTCGGATCACTTTATTCCTCCAACAAATCTTGGATGTACTCCTCCAGAACGGGGGTTGAGTGTTGGAACACCGAGGGCACGGGGGTGGAGTGCTGTACCAGCCCCAGCCCAGTCCATTCTTGAGTAGGCTGTGGGCCCAGGGATCGAAGGTCCACCGATCCCGAAAATTCTAAAGTCTCCCTCCTACCGGTATCATCTCATTTGGACTGTTGTCCAGAGGTCTTGCCTGACTGCCCTTCGAACGTTGGGTTGAATGCCGGGGACTGCGTCGACACGGCCTGGGGTACCCAATGGAAAGTGGTCGGGGTTTGTGCCACCATCTGGGGCACTGAAGGCATTGGCAACTGCTGTTGCTGTTACTGTTCAACTGGCTTGGCTGGCCAAAACGGTAGCCTAGTCCTTTTAGTCTTCCCCTTTGGTTGGGGACCCTCATCCGGGGAAGACTTTCTCTTAATAGACAGGCCCCACTTTTGGGTAAGATTTCTATTCTCCGTGGAGGCCTTATCCACAACTTCTTTGACCAATTCACTAGGGAAAAGGTCTTTGCCCCAAATGTTGGAGGAGATTAGTTTCCTTGGCTCGTGCCTCACCGTAGCCGAGGTGAACACGAACTCCCTACAAGCTCTCCTCGCCCTGACGAAGCTGTAAAGATCCTTCGTCACTGTGGCCAGATGAATCTTGGCCACTACCATGAACATTTCATAGACCTTGGGGTCACTTGCCATCGTCTCAAGAGTGGTCTGAAGAGACATTGAGGCAGCCAGTCTTTCTTTTGTCTCGAGCTCTCTCCGCAAAAGAAAGTCAGACAGCTTAGGGAGGTTCTCACCGAACTGACGTCCGGCAATATCAGCCTCCAACTTCCCGACTGAGAAGGTGAGATGGACGTCCTTCCAGTCCTTGTGGTCCATGGGTAGAGCCAGCGACAAGGGTTTACACTCCTCCAGGGAGGAGCAAGGCTTGCCAGCCTCGACTGTTTTTAATACAGCCGCAAACCCTTTCTGCAAAAAGGGGAAGGCTCTAGCAGGAGAGGACACAAAGGAAGAGAGCTTCTTACTCAATGCAGCAACTTTTGAGTTTGTGAAGCCCCTCTCTTTCATCGAAGATGAAAGCAAAGCTTGAGCCTTAGCATGGTCCATCACTATGACCTCCTTCGGCTCTGTCTCCTCCTTTGAAGCTGGTTCCTTCCTCAACCGGACATAACAGTCCAGATATGACCCTTTGCTGGGCCAGGATTCCACTTCCTCAAGGGGAACTGAACCCAGCTTATCCGACATGACGATCTTTCCAGTCGTCATCGGCATGTGCTCAGCATATCTCCACGGGTTAGCATCTGAGCAGAAGGGAAGGTCTTTCACATTGAGCCTTTTCTGGGGCCCACGTGATGCTGCAAGCTTCTGCATCTGCAGTTCCATTGCAGCCGCCTTCTCCCTATTCTCCTTCTGCATTTGCTGGATCATTCCAACAATGGAGGAGAGGGCCTGTCCCAGCTCTACTGGGAGAGCGGACGATGTCGAGGGAATAGGTTCAGGGATCAGAACAGGAGCAGCCGACACCTCGTTGGCCTCTTCCTCTACAATGTCTGGGGCTTGATCTTCATCCTGGCCTCCTGCCAGGAGGTCTTCCTCCAGGCGCTCGGACACGTCTGACATCCTGTCGTCCAACTGGATGTCTTGCACGGCGACCGCCACTTCAGCATCCACCTGGATCTGAACTAGGGGGATCTCCTCTTGAGGCTGGGGAAGCTCTGCATCAGCTGATGCCCTAGGGAAAAGGTAAGCCCTCATCTTCTCACTTGGAAGATAAGGTCCAGAGGTGTTCTTCTGGAAGCCCCTTACCCAGGTGCGAAGCTTCCCGCTTGCTATATCCCTTGATTCCGCTTCAGTAATCAGGTTAGAGCACACGGTACAAACCTGGGGGTCCCAATACCGGAGATCACCCTTGGAGACAGCGCATGCTGCGTTCCTCCTACATAATCCCTGTCCGCAGAAGTTCTTACTGCGGACATTGCAGAAAGCACTTCCGCACTTCGGACGTACCTCCTGCAAAGAGAAGAAATTTCCATGAGTATCAAGTGAACTACGTATCACTGGATATGCACAGTTAAGCATAACAAATCAGAAAGGAAAGACACACACTTGTTTTTCGTTCACAACCAATTGTTTCAGCCTTCCGGATAATAAAATCGCATGGTTAATCTCTTCTAGAATAACCAATGAAAAGTTTCCAGAGGAAACAGGTGTAGCTCACACCTAGGCAATGATTTTAAAATCCTGGATAAGAGACAAGAAAGAACTCACTTTCTTATCTGTAAGACAACACCAAAGGGCTGTGCAAGACAACACAAAAGTGTTAGAACACACAGTGCTGTACCAAAACTTATACTATAGTTATCTTCCTACAGTATATGTTATACTGAAGAATACTGGTACAGTATAGAAGGTAATGTGCCGGCCGGGACTTGCCGGCCGGCACACATCATAACTAGCTTTAAAGTATACTAATTAACAGCTATAAGGTGGCAGAACGCTGGTTCAAGTGCAACAGCCAATGTCAGCTACACAAGGTAGCACCCGGCTGCCGGCCACTGCTCCTAGCGACCGGCAGACAAGGGCTGACATTAGCCGGCTGGCAAAGGTAAACAACCGATGTCAGCCAGCAGCAAAAGA
>NC_090734.1:94328712-94351212 GCF_036898095.1 Palaemon carinicauda
AATCTATAGACAGTCGATTTTAAGGTCTCAAGTGAATTTATAGACACTCTCTTAATAAGGTCACCAAGAAATCTATAGACGCTCGATTAGTAAGATCACAAGCAAATCTATAGACACTCGGTTATTAAGATCAAAAAGATTTAGACACTTTCTTAATAAAGTCACAAATAAAGCTGTAGACACTCGATCATTAAGGTCATAGACAGTTAAATAGATTCTTAATTGATATTAATTGGTAAGATCGCAAACTATTCCATAGACACTCCATTAATAAGGTCACCTGGAGCGACACACGCATTCGATTATTAGAACCACAAACTCTCACATAACCTTATAGACTTAAGACTAATAAGACAACAAACAACCACCGCTCAGTCCCATAGACGCCTTGGATTGAAATGTTTGTCAAGATTAGCAGGATCAACTCCTTAGAGAGATTGCTTCTGGTAATTATGATGGAAGATTAACGAGAGTAGTTTGGAGAAGGACTCGGTGATATTCATCATTCCCCCCCCCCCCCATCTCTCTCTCTCTCTCCTCTCTCTCTCTCTCTCTCTCTCTCTCTCTCTCTCTCTCTCTCTCTCTCTCTCTCTCTCTCTCCTTTTATTTCTTACGACTCAACAATCTCATATAACACAAATTAGATTTCTTTTAAACTTTCAATATTATGTAATCAAGAAAGTATTGGGTAAATATAACTTTCATGTAAATGGATTCAACATATGTAATATATTGAATTTTGTTACCGATTTTTTTTTCTATTACGAATTTGATATCTTTATATTTTCCTTTCAGGTATATTGAACTAATTGAACTTTAATAAATTATTATCTCTTGATAGTTTTGGTCAGGAGGAAATAACCTCAATGAAAATGTATTGCACCAAAGTATATTCATGGAAATGATAATAAAAATGAAAACAAAATCCTTGTGATCTTAAGTAACATGGATACATTATGGAATATAGTGTTTCTTTTACTCATAACATTATTTAAAACAAGGAATAAAATTT
Organism: Palaemon carinicauda; assembly: GCF_036898095.1. NCBI lineage: Eukaryota > Metazoa > Arthropoda > Malacostraca > Decapoda > Palaemonidae > Palaemon > Palaemon carinicauda. The sequence goes on from NC_090734.1 coordinate 94,329,725, forward strand.
CGGGCCATGGAAAATATTCTTGAAGTTTTCAAGTTACGATTAGCCATTTGCAAAGAACGTAAGAAGTTTCAGGCAATCTTCCTTCGGTGCCCTCGTCCTAAATATCGTCTTTGAAACGAAGAAATAAGTAGTTTTTGCATATCTTTCGGGAGAAGGATAAGAAAAATTCAATGTCTTCGGATTAATCTTCATCTAGCTGAAGTATAGCACCAGGTAAACCTTTTAAAATCGTTATGTTAAAATCTTACGATATTTATTATTTCATTTTAGTTTGGAAACACCATCGTTAATGGTACTTTTATCACCATTTTCGTGGACAAGCTTTTTTCAGTACAGTTCATATTCAGTGACAATGATTAAAATGACTATTACAATTTCTAATATCCACGTATTCGTATAACTTCTAATATACCATTGCCATTGTCAGTAGTAGTAGTAAGTAGTAGTAGTAGAAGTAGTAGTAGTAATAGTAGTATCATTATCAACGTATTGGTATAACTTCAGTGTTAAAGACATTCTATATAGCCGCGTCACTTGAAAAATTTACATAGATTTGAAAGCCGTAATCGCTAAGGTTTTTTCAGTAATAGAACAGAGATAATATTTCAATAAGTTATTAAAAAATTTATAAACAATATGACATTACTACCTGCTCTATCTATAAAAACATTGGAAGCGAGCAGGGCGGTACAATAAACCAACGAGCAGCCTATAAATCTGCAAGTGCATATCTCACGTCCGATGGCAATATCTCTATAGGGAAGCGAGCTGGAAAAGTCAATTGACTATACCACTCTTTGCCTTTACGTCTCCCTGTTTATTTGTCTGTCTATCTGTCTGTCTGTCTAAGTGTAATTGAAGGTTAGCTGTTAACAGTTTAACTTCGACATGATAACTAATGGAATTGAATTCTCTCTCTCTCTCTCTCCTCTCTCTCTCTCCTCTCTCTCTCTCTCTCTCTCTCTCTCTCTCTCTCTCTCTCTCTCTCTCTCTCTCTACAAGATCCATTAACTCTCTCTCTCTCTCTCTCTCTCTCCTCTCTCTCTCTCTCTCTCTCTCTCTCTCTCTCTCTCTCTCTCTCTAAGATCCATTAACAGCTCCTGTCAGAACCAAATCAAGCCATTCGTCTCAATGTTGTATAAACGGTGACAGTTACATCACTGTGATTTTCCATCTGTTACATCACTCCAAACGATCTATAACATCCACGGAGATCGTGTGATGGATGAATACTAAATCATCTTTTTATTATATTCTTTTTTATTATATTCCCTTTTTTATCTGTTTGTGAAATTTTTCCTGCGGCTATCTCTCATTTTTGGGTTTTCCGTAGAACGGCATATTTCTCAATGAACGTTATGTTCTGAACGGGTTCAACGCAATACTCATTGTACATGCGCGGGCCAGGACGTAGTGTTTTAGGGCTACTATATATGATTTGGTAGACAAGAGATTCATTCTCTATACATTGGTTGAAGCTGGAATTCACTAATAACTTTGAACTCATGTCTGTTAATATAATGTATATATATACTGTAAATATGCCAGTATATATACATACTGTATATATTGTAAGTATATTCATATTCATATGCATGCGTGTATATATATATATATATATATATATATATATATATATATATATATATATATATATATATATATATATATATATATATATATATATATATATATATATTACATCTTTCTATATAAGCTTGTTCTTATTTTGGGTTGCTGTAATGGTTCCTGAACACATTATTCCATTTCCTTTGGTCCAGTGCAACTTCCTCACTCAATCCCAGCTTCCTCATATCGCTTTTCCCAGAGATTCAATCCATCGCCGGTAGTCCCATATCCAACATATTCCATATTGGATGGTCACTACTCGATCTCTGCATGTCCATAACCATATCGGTCTACTCTCTCACCTTGGTTGAAGCTGGTGCTATTTTGAGAGGGCTTCTAATATGTTTGTTCATATTTTTTTTTTCCTTTCTATTAAGTCCACATTATCACCTCAATATCCTCAGCTCAGTTACATCAATCCTATTCTCGTCACTCCTCTTAGCTGCCAATGTTTAGGACGAACACATATATACGCATACCAGGTATACTCTAAAAACACACATATTATATATATATATATATATATATATAATATATATATATATATATATATATATATATATATATATATATATATATATATATATATATATATATATATATATATATATATATATATATATATATATATATATATATTATACATGACCCGTACAGACGGATAATAAGACGTCGGCATATGGGTTTTCCTCATTTATTATAAAAGGTTCGTTCATAAGTACACGTTACACAAATACCCTCTCAGATGAGGGATTTATCAACTCGAGTGTTCACCGGCAACTAATTACTGCCTTCCTTATCAAATACACCTATTGCATGACATGCAGACACATAGGTTTTTGTGGAATACTCATGAATATTGAGTTCATTTACCTTGATATACAAGACATCTTCATACATTAATTAGGACATTACTCCCCCCCCCCCCCCCCTCCCCCTAAGCTCCTCACTCCGGGAGGAGGTGTGCACTTGCCCTCACTATCTTCCTTTCCCCATATTCCTCACTTCCCTATTCTTATTATTATTATTAGTTAATGATGCATGGGGGACACTCCAACCCGGAATAGGCATAGCATGTACTAAAAAGAAATGCAAACATAATATATATATATAAAAATCACCAAAAAAAAAAAAATCTTCTACAAAAGAAAATAAAAAATTAAGGCTGAACTTTAATCCCGCAGCCACTTGCCATTCGGGAACCGCCCCGGCCCCAGCAACCAGGAATCATATAAATACATGAATAATACAGCATCCGCCTGACGGATCTCACTTGACCTATTTAACCTCTGATTGTTTTTAGGTTCACTCAACAATATTATACGTATTTTCACATTCAGCAAAATTACCACAGTATTTAGCATCAACACAAGACATTGTTACTATTACGTTTATTTAAAACACGTCGAAAACAGAAATGAGGTCTGTTCAAAAAAAACAACAATAGCAAGGGCAAAAAAAAAAATTTAGCATCAACTAGAGGGATGTCGTGTATGCAGGGGTAAGGAGGGATAACTTTGAAAGCTACCTCTTCAGGTACCACATGTATGTGTGCCTGATGATGTTTACATACTGTGCCATTAACAATGCTTTGTATCACAACTGTGTTAGACTTAACCATCTTTACTGGGTAAGGGACACAAATACGCTGGATCTAGTTTGTTTCATAGGTGCGGTTTTGAACCGACCATCATACTTTGAGCTGTGATTTTCTTTAGCTCTTTTCAAAAACCTTTAAGTGGTGTTCATTACTCTCCTCAATAAATTTAATAAATATTAACGGTATTGCTCAGTTGAATAATTTGGCAATTGTTGCGAATTGATGAGAACCGTATAAGGTAACACAGGATCCTGTCCTTACACTAAAAAGAAAGGCGTGTTCCTGAGCGAAGCATTATATGCAATGTTCAAAGCTAGCTCAGCAGTAGGAAGCATGGCGTGCCAATGAAGAGGGTCATCAGCCACTAAGTAACGCAAAATTCGCACTACTCCCCTATTATGCAACTCTACTAAGCCATTTGCTGAAGGCCTATATACGGTCACTGAAAAGTGTTCAATTTTCATCAAGTCCGTGACCAATTTCACCACCTTATTTATAAACTGAAGACCATTATAACTTATCAAAATTCTCGAGCAACCAAACCTAGTAATGAAAGAGCACAGTGCCTGGGCTAATGAATTTGCAGATTTATCCAGTATTGCGTAAGTATGAGTGTACCGAGTAAATGCATCCACAAATACACATGTATTTATGTTGTGTTAACCCAGTAGGAAATGGTCCTACTACATCTATAACCACTCTATAAAATTTAATGATAACAACAGGCTACTTTCTGGCTTCTGGTACAGTGTTTTTATGTTCCTTGAAACAGTTACAAGCATCACATCCTTTTATATAATTCCTCTATAAACTTTTTCATGCCTAACCAAAGAAGGATTCACGTGCTCTCCTAATGTTTTTCAATCCCTAAATGCCCTGCATACGGATATGCATGTACAATTTGGATGGATCGTTTAATTAAAGAAGGAGGAAGAACTACCCGTGCACAAAATTCCTCCATTTTCTCGTGAGCACAATATAAGACATAATTTTCAATAAAAAAAATTCTCATGAGGCACATTCAGAAATGATGGATAACTCTCCGATTTCCCTTTAATCACTGATCGCACTCATTCCATCCATTCCTCTTTTTTTCTGTCCTCTTGGACTTCTTTCCTGTCCCCAACTTCCCAAGTCAATCAAACCTGCATCATCAGGGCATTCACTCTGGACACCCCTGGTCATGTCGTCGGTCATCCACATATATTCATCTCTCTCTCTCTCTCTCTCTCTCTCCTCTCTCTCCTCTCTCTCCTCTCTCTCTCTCTCTCTCTCCTCTCTCTCTCTCTCTCTCTCTCTCTCTCTCCTATCTACTGCATGTGCATTGCAAGAACTGTCATCCCGTTCTCTATTTTCTCTATTATGATGTGGGTCTTCACTATTTTGGTTAAGTTCTTCGTTCCTCTTTTGTGCCCTGGTTGTTACTCCTATTACTGGACTTCTTGAGAGCATCAGCTACCTTGTTAGCCTTACCTTCTCTGTGGTGAAAACCTTTTATATTAAATTCTAATAATCTCTCAATCCATCTCGCTTGACGAGAGGTCAAATAATTTTTATAATACAAATCACGTTAGGGGCGATTATTGCTTTGCAACTGAATTGACTGACCTAATAAAAAGAACATATGCCTCTATAGAACCAAAAGAATAGCTAAAGCCTCTCGATCGAATGTACTATAATTCTTTTCTGCCCATTTTAAAGACCGGGAAGCAAAAAAAAAATGGGTCTGTCTCTGCCTTTATCATCTTGTTGAGTCACTACGCCATCAATAGCTATGCTACTCGCATCTATTGACACTAAAAAACGGGCAGCTTGCAAATGGTTAAAGGCCCTTTCTTATTCCTCTCCCCAATTTATTACTTTTCGTTTCTTTAAAGCATCTCTCCAAAACCTCTTAAAATTCACGGTAATACCCAGCGAGCCCAAGGGACCCAGCCACTTCGTTAGATTTACATGGCCTGGGGAAATCTGTAATAGCAGCTACTTTACTGGGGCAGGGTTGGATACCTTCTAGGGTTATTATGTGACCTAAAAAATCGACCTGTTTACAGAAAAATATGTACTTTGACAAATTTATTTTCATACCATTACGTCACAATGCTTCTAAAACCTTACAAATAATATCATTATTTTCTTCGGTCGTTTTCCCTGTAATCATGCTATCATCTAAATAAACAAGAACATTATGACCAATTAAGGGTGACAAAACCGCCGTCATTACTCTAGAAAGATGACTTGGAGCATGTTTAACACCGAAAGGAAGAAAATTAAACTGAAATAATTGATCGTTAGCTATAAATGCTGTTTTACATACTGTCTTCCTGAATGTGTATTTAATAGTATCCAGATTTTAAATCAACAGTTGTAAAATATTTGCTATCCCGTACTTTCACATGTAATTCTTCGATTGAGGGCAAAGGGATAGCATTATCCTTAGTGATTGGATTCAATTTCCTATAATCAACACACAAACTTACTGAGCCATCCTTTTTCCTAACAGCTACAATTGGAGAAGCCCAGGGGGATTCGCTCTTCTCGATTATCCCTTGTTCCCTTAATTTATCAATTTCCCTTTCTATCTCTCCCTGGAAATGAATGGGTACCTTATAAGGCCTTGGAATGATCGGCTCTGCCTGCCCAGTTTCAATGCTAAAGGGAAATCGATCAATCCTCCCAGGGGCTTATCTCCAATTGCAATTGCCTCGGAATAATTATTGACAATATCACTAACCACAGACTGATATTCTGAGGGACATAATTTTCGCGCTTGCATAATCAAATTCTAAGTGCGTTCGTCTGTGCGGGCTGGAGTTTTTGGCTCCCAACATCCCATTATAAAAAATTTCACATAACTCTAATTCACACACAGAATCACTGGCTAAAACAACTCTTTTATTAGACAAATTAACTATCGTTATATCAGCTTTGTTCTTTTTAATTTCTGTCAAGCCCTCTAATATCATATGGGCCCAATTGTCATGTGGTTTAACAACTACCTTGGAGCCTTACGCAAGAGGGCGACCCGGGGTCACAGATATGCTCATAAAGGTCAGGGGGGACAACACGTCACCTACCTCGGGTATAGCTGATACCTTACTTAAATGTGTCTCCGAGCTAACACACACACTTACTGCCTCTTGAATTTCTATCGGCAAAATGTACCCTCCTGCTTTTACTGTTATTGTATCTTTTCCCCCAAAAATGCAAATTTGATTATTAGATATGAAGTGTAATCCAAGTGTAGCCTCGATTCCTGGAATTCCCAAAGTGGGCTAGACAAGAAAATCATGTGTGAACTTCACAGACCCTACCTTGAATTTGACGATTGTTTTATGGTTATGTGCAGTTTATTTCCTCCTGGCGTGTCAAGGACAATGGATGTTGCTGGCTGTAGTGGATTTGAGGAGAATTTTTTTTCAATCAATGAAACACTGGCTCCCGTGCTGCGGGGATGAGGTCAGGGTTACCGATGGAGGTCCCAGTGCCTGCTCTGTCACGTCTGTCGTCACTGCTTGTGATATCATGGGGTGGGGGGCATCTAACTCCCTCATCTCCCCCTTCCTGTGTTCCCTTCTCCTTGGACGTTGGGCGGGGGGAGGTGTGCGTGCGCCCTAGCCCTCCCGCTCTGGGCGTTTTTTCCTGGGCACTCTCGAGATAAATGATCGTAGGCCTGACAAGTGTAACAGCGGGAGATCCTTGGGTGGGGCATTCCACTCGTCAGTGCCCCTCTCTCCCACAGTGCCAACATCTGAATATTCTGATAATCTGTGGACTGCATTCCCCCTTACCTCTCTTTTGGGGATCGACTTCCTCTCATGGCTGCCAACTTCTCGGAATCAGCCCCATTATTCCCAGTCGTTTTTTCTTCCGGCAAACTGTCTAAAATGTTTTGTATCGCACTCACTACGTCTGCTAACGAGCGATTGTCATCGAACAAATAACCACATAAATACGAGTTTACTGATCTGCGAATATGTTTACGGGCAATTGCCTTTTTATTACCTTCTGGAAGATTGGCACTCTGAGTAGAAAATGAATCGCAATCCCGAAAAATGCGAGTTGCAAAACTAAGAATGGAGTCACCTTCCCGTATTTTGGTTTTGTAATTTTTTTTAGGTCTTCCTTTCTCGCATCTGGTAATGCATACTTCTCAATTAAACGTCATTTTATTTCATTGTAACTTCTTAAACTTTCCTGCGGTCAACATATTACTTCCATTGCCGGAGCATCTTTCAGCAATCTCATTATTTGAATGGCTTTTTTCTTTTTCCGACCACCAATATGTGGCTACTTCAAAGTCTCTCAAAAACACTTCAATTGATTGAAAACCTTCTTTAGGCCGTTGATCATCGAAAGGCCTAACTTTTGCCTGGAGTTCTGGCAACTTTCTAACTACAATTTGCGTATGTTCACTCGGCTGTGCATGTGTACTTTCACTTGTGTGCGTTTGAACTTTGTTTATGTACGTCGGATATGCTGTGGTTGCACTCCGCTCCTGTTCTCCTTCCACCACCGATCTGTTAATTAACTCTTCCAACTGTTCTAACTTATTTTCCAATTATTGGGTTCTAATTTCCTGTCTATATTCTTCATCGGGAACGCTATATCCCACTGCTCCTTCATTCTCATTTTCAGCAGCAGCCGTGTCTGCTATGTTATTCCTTGCGTATCTCGGCATCTTGAACTTTTATTTCACAGGTTCAAAGAACAACTTCACTCACAGCATACACAACAGACGTATTGTTTTCACCTGACACCAATATGACCCGTGCAAACGGATGATGGGACGTCGGCATATGGATTTTCCTCATTTATTAGAAAAGTTCGTTCGTAAGTCCACATTGCACAAATGCCCTCTCAGATGAGGGACTTATCAACTCAAGTGCTCACCGGCAACTAACTACTGCCTTCGTTATCAAAATGCAGCTATTGCAAAACATACAGACACATAGGTTTTTGTAGAATACTCATGAATATTGAATTCATTTACCTTGATATACAAGACATCTAGATACACGAATTAGGACATATAATATATATTAATATTATTTATATTACTAGCCCAGCTACAACCCTAGTTGGAAAAACAAGATGCTCTAAGCCCAAGGGATCCAACAGGGAAAAATAGCTCACTGAGGAAAGGAAATAAGGAAATAAATAAATGATGAGAATAAATTAAAAATATATAATTTTAAAAACAGTAACAGCTTCAAAATAGATATGTTCTATATAAACTATTAACAACGTCAAAAACAGATATGTCTTATATAAACTATAAAAAGACTCATGTCAGCCTGGTCAACATAAAAACATTTGCTCCAACTTTTAACTTTTGAAGCTCTACTGATTCAACTACCCGATTAGGAAGATCATTCCACAACTTGGTAACAGCTGGAATAAAACTCTTAGAATACTTTGTTGTATTGAGCCTCATTATGCAGACGGTCTGGCAATTAGAATTAACTGCCTGCCTAGCATCACAAACGGGATAGAATTGTCCAGGGAGATCTGAATGTAAAGGATGGTCAGAGTTATGGAAAATCATATGCAACCTGCATAATGAACTAATTGAACGACGGTGCCAAAGATTAATATCTACATCAGGGATAAAAAATTTAATAGATCGTAAGTTTCTGTCCAACAAATTAAGATGAGAATCAGCAGCTGAACACCAGACAGGAGAACAATACATAAAACAGGGTAGAATGAAAGAATTAAAACACTTTTTCAGAATAGATTGATCACCGAAAATCTTGTAATATTCTCAATAAACCAATTTTTTGTGCAATTGAAGAAGACACAGACCTAATGTGTTTCTCAAAAGTAAATAAGCTGTCGAGAATCACATCTAAAATTTTAGAGGAGTCATACAAATTTAAAGAAACATTATCTATAATGAGGTCCGGATGTTGAGGAGCCACCGTCCTTGATCTACTTACAATAATACTTTGAGTTTTGTTACGATTCAACTTCATACCCCATAATTTGTACCATGCACTAATTTTAGCTAACTCTCTATTAGGGGATTCACAAAACTCCAGATCTACATTCAGGGGATGGAACTGATGCAAAGAGAGTAGCATCATCTGCATATACAACAAGCTTGTTTTCTAGCCCAAACCACATGTCATGTGTATATAGTAAGAAGAGTAATGGGCCAAGAACACTACCCTGTGGAACACCGGATATCAAATTCCTATACTCACTATGGTGCCCATCAACAACAACTCTTTGAGATCTATTACTCAAAAAATCAATAATAATGCTAAGAAACGACCCACCCACTCCCAACTGCTTCAGTTTGAAAACAAGGGCTCAATGATTAACACTGTTAAAGGCAGCGCTAAAATCAAGACCAATCATACAATCTTCCCGACCAAAAGCAAGGGATTTCTGTACAGCATTGGAGATTGTAAGAAGGGCATCACATGCTCCAAGGCCTTTACGAAAACCAAACTGCAAACTAGGGAGTAGATGATTACCTTCAGCAAACCTATTAGGACGTTTGGCCAGAAGACGTTAAAAAACTTTAAATAATATGGGAGTTATGGAAATTGGGGGGTAATCAGTGGTACTTGAGCTACCACAAACACATTTACATAGAGGAGTAACATTTCCATTTCTCCAACAAGTGCCAAAAGCTCCTCCTCTTGCTAACTTGCGCAAAATAACAGATAACTTTGGATCTAAGAAATCTTCTGTCTTTATAAAAAAAAGGAAAAATGCCATTTGGGTCTACACCACCATAAGCATCAAGGTCCATCAACAGAGCTTTAATCTCACAAGATCGAAAAGCTAAACTAGTTAGTTTAGCCTCAGGAAAACAGGAATGATGAAGTTCAAGATTTTCATTGCTCTGTTTACTGTCAAAATATCAGCCAAAAGGGTTGCACTTTTCTTTGGACAATGAGTGACTGAGCCATCTGGTTTAAGTAAAGGAGGAACCTTTGCATCTACACCAAAGAGTGCAGATTTAAGGGTAGACCATTATTTATGTTCCTTAGTTGTACCAGAAAGGGTTTCTTTTATGGTTAAATTGTACTATTTTTCAGTTAAGGCCTTGCAATCACATCTCCATGCTATCACTCGATTTTATTACTTGCATGTTTGTATTTTTGTACATAAATATGATCGTATGTATGTGATTGCATTCACATAAAAACATATCTCTTCTGACAATAATGAATACAGGCTTGAAATAATTTGAACATAGTTAAGCATATACATGGCTTCAAAGGAACTTGGCCACTTGGAAAAAAAAAATATTACCGAGAAATTTTGTTGACCAACAACAGAAAAAGTATTCTACTTTAAAGGAATAAAAAGAGAGATTGCGTCTTGTTTGCTATGGTCTTTTGCCCGGTGAGATCGCTTTAGCGGATTTCCTAAAGGTGAACATATATAGATCAGGTTTTGCGTTTAGGGAAGGGGGTGTATGGACACACACACACACACATTATATATATATATATATATATATATATATATATATATATATATATATATATATATATATATATATATATATATATATATATATATATATATATATATATATATATATATATGAAAATGTGTACTTATTTGTATATTACAATGATTGTGGATACACACACAAACACACACATTAATTTATATATATATATATATATATATATATATATATATATATATATATATATATATATATATATATATATATATATATATATATATATATATATATATATATATATATATATATATATATATATATATATATATATATATATATATATATATATATATATATATGTATTGTTACGCACGGACCCAGTGAGGGCCAAGTTCTTCAAGTTTTCTTCACAGCCAGAGCTAGCAATAATATATAACAGTGATATTAAAGGAGTGGGTAATCATAAAACACTGCAAGAGTCATACTGAATATTTATTTACAAACAAAATAACACAGAAAATCACTTTAATTGGGAAGATATCAAACCACAAGCACAGTACAACAAACACATATAGGACCCATTCATCAACAACAACACGGAAAGGCAAGACAACAGTAAAAGGAAAGAATAACCTCGCAACCTACCATTCACCCGACATATTACACAATTACATTGACTGATAGAAAAGAGCAAGAAAGTCTCGGAACCTTAACTCTACCCCTCTTTATACAAATCTAGGCAAAACTTCCCATCCCCACAATACACATAAATTACATTAATAGTTAACCTACATTAACACAGAAATAAAAAAACTTCTGATGTAGGCTTTCGCAGAAACGAATAAAGTCAGAAGACCAATCATGGACGAGACCTTGTTTACGCTAACCGCGTAGCGCAACACAAACAGCGGTGAAAAATCACTAAAGGCGCCGTCCTCTACTCCTTCAGAGATGAAATGGAGGCAAACCAAAAATCACTACCCTTACCAAAAGGAAGATAGGTCTCAGCTTTAACGGGTACAGTAGTGATGGATTCTGGTCCGTGGAGATTCCTTCTCCCCGCTGGTAACACACACAATTACAGCAAACCCTCACCATGCACAGGAGAAAGTGATAGCATTTAACTGCTGCTGAGTTGCTCCTCCAAAGGCGGCGATCAAATCCTCCACCACCTCCTTCACTGAAGACACTGGATCACTCCCACTATAATCTCCAGCGGTTGAAGAGCCAACTCACGGTGAGATCTTCAAGTTTGAAGATGGCAGCTATTTCCTCACTCCCATTTACCTCCAATAAAAGGACCCTCGTCACTTCGCCCAACACTCCCAAACAGTCAACATGGAAAACAAAACAAAATATTCCATGGGTGACGTACCAATCTTAGCCTAATACATCAACCACTAGATGGCGATGAAAAGAAAATTAAATTAAAGTGACTTTAGGTGACACTCAAAATATTACTTTATCAATTAAGATAAATTAACCAAAATCCCCTGTAAAGTTTGTTACAATATATATATATATATATATATATATATATATATATATATATATATATATATATATATATATATATATATATATATATATATATATATATATATATATATATATATATATATATATATATATATATATATATATATATATATATATATATATATATATATATATATATATATATATATATATATATATATATATATATATATACACACACATGTGTAATAATTAGAATAGTAATATTACATGTTTAAAACAAATGACGTAATATGTCATGTTGGTTGGAAGAGCTGACCGTGAGATTTGCTATGGTCAACTCAAATTGTAAGCAGGATGTAAGATGCTAAGTTGTCATTCTTTCTTAGTGTCAACACATTGTCTCTTCGTGTGAAAGTTTGTGACGTCACCGGATGCAGGTGTCTTCCGATTCCGTCACTTAGCCAAATTAAAGCAAGTGTACGATATTTGGGATATCAGTAATTTGTTCAGTTCATATCTAAACTTCACCAGAATTGGTCATGTGGACCAACACAGCTTCCTCCAGTGATGGAGATGTTTAACTCAGTTGTTTATTCACAATAAAACTTAAAAACCACTAAGATGTGTTCAATAAACCATTTAAATACATCTGAAAACAACTCATACTCAAATGTGTGCTTAAGACAGTAGCACACTAATAAATGGTGGCAGCGATTAAACTCAAAGACAGCGGTTAAACTCTAAGACAGCGATTAAACTCTAAGAATTAGAGAAATATCTTCAAGACTTCAAAATAAATAGCTGTAAAACCAGAGATATATCTTCAAGACTTCAACATAAAAGCTGTAATACCTGATAAAGATCTTCAAGAACTCAAAACTATCTACAAGAATCTACAATTTTGACTAAGTCCAACGGAAATGCTAACACCAACATATGTTAGTATACAAATAGAATCTTCAATCAACATCCTAGAAAACCCAAGGACTGGCATTCAACTATTGCAAGACATATCCAGGAAGACCTACATTCTACAAGAAACTAGAACGAGACATCGCTAACAAAACATCAAGAGAGAGAGAGAGAGAGAGAAACGAGGAGTCGACTTCATATATAAGCTAAGTACAGAGATTTTGTATTCATTTCAGTTTGGGCAGTGAAGTGTAGTTATCACAAGTCGTTAGTCAATTATTACTGGGGTGAGTGAATTCCTAAACTTTGTTATAAGAAACTCCGAATTCTCATTTTGAATTTTTCTTTCTCTGTGCTAATTCCTTTTTCTTTCATAAACTCTTGGGGGGAAATGTATTGGGATTAGTAACATTGTTGGGGGAATTTTATTATACATATGCGTTTACGCAGTGGGCGTCTGTACTCATATAGATATTTTGATAGGATTGAAAGGGGTCAAAGAGATAGAAAAAAAAAACATACAGCAGTCATGGCTCCTCCTGTCAGCCCTACCCCTGGACCTAGTGGTGTAGGCCAGGCTAATCCTCCTCCAATTGTGACGCTTGTAAATGCCAGGTCAGCAATCCTTCCTTTTCAAGGCCGTGTCAACGGGTTCTTGCCACAAAATGTGGAGTCATGGATTTCATCCGTTGATGCCCATTTAAATGCCAAACAAATCGTAGATCCTTTTGTACAATTACAAGAAGCTAAAAGTTTTATAGATTTTTCTAAGGGGGATGCGAGTGCGTATTTAAGAGGTGTTTCATTTCAGGAAGCAGTTACTTGGGATGATTTCAAAGTTAGGTTACGCGCGATCTATGGGGGTGAGGAAGCTTTGGATGTAGTGTTAACGTTACGAAATACACTTAATCAAGCCACTATGAATCGGCTTAATGTTGTTGAGAGAGCAGCTCTCATAGCTGATAGGCTTAACGAATATCAGGACATTTTAGGTAATTCCACTTGGGTTACTAACGATAATATCTCCGTGAAAGATTTTTTACGATTAATGTATTTAACTTGCATGACACTTATGTTGCCTGAAGCTTTAGTAAGGTGCTTTGATAAGAAGTTAATGCCTGCAAGTACGGAATTGGATGTCTATAAACAGATAAAGAAACACATGTCCAAGTGTCCAGATCTCGATCCCGTGTTAACTCAAGTTTTTGCTAAGAATGAAACAAAACCACAAACAGTGAACGTAATTAACAATCCAGTAGCGGGAGTGACGTGTTACAACTGCAAACGTCAAGGTCACATAAGCGCAGACTGTAGAACGAAATTTTGTTCAGTTCACAACACAGGATCACATTCTTATAGTCAATGTTACGCGCGTAAGACACAACAATATCCTAGAAATGCACAGTCAATTCCACAGTCAGTTCCATATGGAAATAAAAAGAAAAATCCTCATTTTAACAATAAGAAGAAACAACAAAATGTCAATGCAGTTCAGAGTCCGAAACAAACAAACACTTCTTCAAATATCGCTGAGCCTGGGCCGTCAAACCAGACCTCGCAAAGTCAGCCTAATTTTCAGAATGTGCAGAGCAAAGCAAATACCACATAGTTAACTCTAGAGGGGAAGAGAGTGATGTTGGGTCAAGGTCATTTATGTCAACATCAATAGTATTGAATAATCAATTTAATGTTTTATCAGATAATTGTGAGACAATAGATTTTCCTATGAAACACACGGCCGAATTAAGTAAAACAGTGCATGCTCCCGTAGATTTGCAACGAATTCATACAATAATAAGCCAAAATGAGTTACGGCCAACCTTATATGCTGTAAATTTAGAACACAAATCCTTTACGTTATTTTTTGACTCTGGTAGTCCACGTAATATTATGGATTTGAAGACGCATCATTTGTTGTTTTCGAACTTTCCGATTGAAAAATCAGGAATCAGACTTTCAGGTATAGGAAATAATGAATTAAACGTCATAGGCATAACTCATATTCAGTTCAGAGTCGGTAATCGCACGTTTGCCGATACATTTGTTGTAGTGAAAAACATTAATATGTATCCAGCTGTAATTATAGGATACCCATCTATGGGAAATCAAAACATTATCTTAGCTCCTGCAAAGCACGGCGTGTATATCAAAGGGAAATTCTATAAGTCTTCTAATACTTTAAAGTCAGTTTTGGATAAAAAGGAGACGACAAATGTAACCGTAACGTACGTTGAAGAACCAATAACTTGTCTCACTAATAAAGAAATAATATACACGACCCAGCAGAATTCTCGTTCACCCGTAATATCATCTTGCACGCAATATATCGAACCAAACATACCTTCGAATTTAATAGTGCAAATAAAGAAAACACTACCGGGATCTGAAATATTAATCCTTTCCGATACTTTGAAAACTAACGGATTGTCTGTCACACAAGCTATTTATACAGTAGGCTCACATCAGCAATGTAATATCGAAGTCTGTAATAATTTAAATAACACTTTAGTAATTCACAAAAATCAACATATCTTGGATGTAGAAGTTTATAAACATCGTATTCTTACCGTTGCTGAAATCAATCACTCTCAATCAGTTGCGGATGAATCCCTTTTACGATCTATTAAAAATAAAATCAGTAAGGACATTCAAGACGAAGAAATTCAGCAGAAAATTTTTGAACTTTTAAATAAATATACAGATGTCTTTTCCACTACGGATGGATCCTTAGGGAAAACAGATGTGATCGAGCATCAAATAAGGTTAAAAGACAAACAGAAAATTATATATGTACCCTCGTACAGACTCCCTATGAAATTCCAGAATGAAATAAATGATGAAGTAGGTAAAATGTTAGAGGAAGGAGTCATTAGAAAATCAAATAGCCCTTATAATTTTCCTTTAATAGTTGTACCGAAAAAAGATCGAACATGGCGTATCTGCGTCGACTTTCGTCGTCTAAACGAGGAAACGATCCCTGATCGATTCCCAGTGCCATGTACTGACGATATTTTGTCTTTATTAGGTCAGAATAAATATTTTACCAGTTTGGACTTACTTAAAGGCTTTCACCAGATATCATTAGAAGAAGATAGTATCCCATACACAGCCTTCAGCACAGCCAGGGGACATTATGAATTTTTACGGATGCCTTTTGGTTTACGTTGTGCTCCTATAACATTTACAAGAATGATTAACATAGTGTTTGGAGACTTGTTAGGGGATATATTGCATGCCTATATGGATGATCTTGTAATCTTTTCCAACACCTTAGAAGAACATCTACGTAAGTTAGAACTAGTACTACAGAGATTAAGACAACATAACTTAAGGGTAAAGATTAGTAAGTGTGAATTTTTCAAAACAGAATTAATATATTTGGGTTTCATGGTGTCAAGCCAAGGTCTTAAAGTAGTCCATGATAAGGTGTCGGCTATACGTAATTTTCCCATACCTACTAATGTCAAGGGAATACAGCAATTTCTGGGTTGTAGTGGATATTACAGGCGTTTTATACGCAACTATTCAATAATAGCCGCTCCTTTAACTGATCTTACGAAGAAGGGCGTAGATTTCATATGGTCTGAGCAACATCAACAGGCGTTTAATACTTTGAAAGATGAACTGTGTAGTTCTCCTATCTTAAAATTTCCTGACTTCGGTAAGGAATTCTTCATTGCAACAGACGCCTCAGACTTAGGAGTAGGAGGGGTATTGCTTCAGCAATATGATAAACAGTTTTTCCCGATAGCTTTCTATTCTCGAAAATTGAGAACTTCCGAAAGTAAGTATGCAGTAATAGACAAGGAAGGACTAGCTATTGTTAATTCGCTAGTGCATTTTAAGTTCATAATTTACGGTTATCCCGTTAAGGTTCTTACTGACCATAAACCACTAACAGAGTTCTTTAAAGGCTTCAATCACAGCCCTAAACGAACTCGGTGGCATTTAATCATTCAAGATTTTGGCGCAAGAATCGGGTATTTACCTGGGAAAGCAAATATCATTGCGGATGCATTATCACGCAACCCCGTGTCATCTTGTACGGAGTCTTTAGCTGAATTAATAGATATATCAACATCCATGCCTATTGTAAAAACAATATCTGAACAAGAAGATTTAGGCTGGAGTGCTGAATTGTTACAGACTGAGCAAAGAAAAGATCAGAAAATAGAACAAATTATAAATGCTTTGAAAGGCAATCATTAAGAAAAAGAATATATAAAGTATAAGCAGCAGAATTATGTAATCAAAGATAATATTCTGTGTAGGACTGTGACAAGGAAAACCCGCAATACACCACATGTAACTAACGACCAGGTAGTAGTACCAAACTCACTTGTTTCCACTGTCCTGAATTGGTTGCATTCAAATCCATTACATGGACACCCTGGGTTCTCATTAATGTCACAGAAAGCCAAATCATTGTTTTATTGGCATACAATGCTTACAGATATAAAAAGACACATAGCTAATTGTCGCACATGTCAGGAAAACAAAGGGCATACGAAAACACCTGTTAGCTTAGGAGCTTATCCTGTTCCCAATCAACCCTTTGAAAGAATACATTTAGATTTGTTAACAGGATTTTACAAGTCAGACAGAGGAAATAAGCACCTCTTAGTAATTATAGATGCTTTACCTCGATATACAGAACTAATAGCGCTTAAAACTAAAACTGCGATTGAATGCGCTAGGAAGTTTTACGAGTGTTACATTTGTAAACATGGAATTCCACACATGATAATCTCAGACTCGGGTGGTGAATTTAATAATCACTTTCTTACCTCATTGTGTGAATTCCTCAACATAAAGAAGGTCAATACCATGATATATCACCCAGAGTCGAATGGGCTAGTGGAAAGAGCAAATAGGAAGATATTAAATATATTAAGGGTAACACTAGGGGGATCAGACCCCAACTGGGATATTGCAATACCGGCGGCACTGAGTACTCTGAATCATTCATATCATATATCAATTAAAATGTCACCGCATGAAGCATTGTATGGTACCCCAGTTAGAACACCTTTCCATGTATTAACGCCTACAACTAATCTATCAAATCCTTTAAAAGAATGTATAAATGCAAGTATAAGTCGATATGATATCCTTCGAAAGAATTTAGAAGAATCACAAATCATAATGAAAAGGAATCATGATAAAATAGCGAAACCAACTAAAACATATACCGTGGGTGATAACATCTATATTCAAATCAATGTCAGAAAAGGGCTCAACTATAAACTAACACCTAAGTTTGAAGGCCCATTTAACATTTTGGAAACATTAACGGCCAATAGGTTTAGAATTCAAAACGTAGCCCAACCCACGGATGAGAGAATAGTACCATTGTCTCACATAAGAAATTAAAAAGAAGTGAGGAAAAATTTTAATTTTTGTGACTAAAAGTTTTCTTTTTAATACAGGAGTAATTACATATATTTTTTCTCGTTACAGGTTTCCAAGATGAATTTTTTGTTGTTGGGAGTGATATTGTTCGCTCAGACATTTTTTTCGTATGGGATGAGTTCTAAGACTAAGAATATATATTTTAAATATGGCAATATAGTTGAAAGACAAGAAGACATTTTTATTACATCAACCAACGTAATTGTCGAAGTGCATATGCAAGCAATTTTTCTTCAAGAGAATGATGTCACTAGCTTAAGAACCGCCATTTCAAGGTTTTCTGCATCATTGGATGAGTTGCATAGGAGACATTTTCATTTGACTACTAAGAGTTTGCTTGGATCAACATTAAAAGTTGCAGAGATGCTATCTGATGACTTGAAAAATAAGACTGGAGAGACAGGATCTTTGGCTTATGACCTTTTGATGTGGACTGTAGGACACGAACAAAAAGAAAGACGGAATCCGTTCATTTATGCTGCATTAAGCATCTTTGGGTCTGTTGCAAGTTTAGGTTTAGGACTTTCCAATCGTCTTAAAATTAGTAATCAAAATAAGAAAATTGAGTTCTTGACTCATAAAGATGAATTGATTATGTCAGAACTAAGGGATCAGTTAGCTTCAATCAATAAAATTATGGATTTGTTAAATGAACATTCAGATAATATCGTTCAAATTATGGAAGTACAGGATTTGTTAGCAACATTAACGTATTATGATTCAAAGATAGATCACATACATAACAGAATTGCACATTTCATTGAGAAATCCCAGGATTATGTAGAAGCTATCACGTTAGCAACTAAAGGTGTATTGTCGCCCCATTTGTTGCCTATACGTTACTTAAAATTAGTTCTGGAGAACACTAGGGATAAACTAGGCTATGTTCCTTTGTTAGACGAACATAGGTTAGAATTTTATTACAGCCTAATTACAGTAAACGTAGATAATAACAAGATTAGGATTACAATTCCCTTTGATTCTTCTGATGCCTGGCAATCTTACAGGATATCACCATTTCCGACTTTCATGACGAATCACTCAAATCCAGTAATATCCAGTTTGACAGGACACGTATTGATTTCCCCAGACAAGGAAACATATACGGTCATTAAAGACTTAAATCAATTAACTCACTGTTCAGACGCAATGGATAGAAAAATATGTACAGCTGACTCATTTGAATTCCGTAAAAACTTGATGGATTCATGCGAGTTAGGTATAGTGCTAGACGGTGCTCTCTCCCATACAAGTGAAAATTGTCTGGATAAGCTTTATCCCTTTGACAATAAAGAATTCAATTGCAGACTAAATAATGGCTCGTGGATACGATACGACAAGGACGGCTTCAATGTATCATGCCCTGACGGATCCACATCCTTCAACAACATCTTCGTCGCAGCAGATGGCTGTATCGGGACTTCCCCGAATTCCATGGTGACTGGCCTACGGACAATCATCAGAGAACGAGCTTACTTCGCGAACTTCACGTGGACCTCTACAACGCCCGCACTTCCTCTCCCCTATAAAGGAAGTGTGGCGAAACGCTTAATGAAACTTACCGAAAAGGACCACCTGTCGCCGACTTACAAAGAGATTCTTCACCCTATATTACTAGCAGGTTTATGTGTAACGGTGTTAATTTTTATCGCCGTGAACATCCTTGTTTGGCGTAGGTAACGGCACAGCAAGCAGCTACAAAGGAACGAGTTGAATAGCCCTGACAATACCCCCTACCTGATCCAGTTCAAAGCTGTATGAGTGGCCACCTCATTCGCTAAGGGAGTAATTTGTCAGGATGATGTTTGTATGAAAAGCTGATTAGTACGCTAGTAATATGTAATTAAAGAAATTCTCTACATTTGCATTGTTAAAAATACATTTAAAATAACATTTAAAAAAATAAATAAAATAAAAAAGGATATAAATCATTTTTTTCTCTCGGCATCTAATAAAAATATATAAGCCGGAATGTTAAAAAAGAAAAGAGAAAAAAAAAAAAAAGAAAAAAATATAAGTTATATAACAGAATCTATGGGCATCTAATAAAATGTATCAGCCCTATATATAAATATATATATATATATATATATATATGTACGAAACCGTGGTACGTGTACGTACCAGGAATTCGTATTTGTGCACTAAAAATTGAGTATCTTGTTTCTGACAAAGGTAACAATTATTCTTTATCAAGTTACCGAATCATTTGTAAGTCAGAATTTGTTTTGTTTTTTGGTACCATGTAATCATTTGCTAGCAATGTACCATATATATGATCTTGGTTTTATCATGCATTTTTCTTTTTGTTTTGGTAATATCTTTTTTGTATGCATTATTGTTATTAATTTTGATGTGCCTATTTGGACATTCGTCCTCAGTTGGATATAGCTAGTTTTGAACAATGAATGATACGTATGTCCAGTCACACCTAATAACCATGTTTCGGCTTGTTGTTAAATTTTTGTAAAAAAAAATTGAGATAGCTGGCCGAGCTTATGTAATAATTAGAATAGTAATATTACATGTTTAAAACAAATGACGTAATATGTCATGTTGGTTGGAAGAGCTGACCGTGAGATTTGCTATGGTCAACTCAAATTGTAAGCAGGATGTAAGATGCTAAGTTGTCATTCTTTCTTAGTGTCAACACATTGTCTCTTCGTGTGAAAGTTTGTGACGTCACCGGATGCAGGTGTCTTCCGATTCCGTCACTTAGCCAAATTAAAGCAAGTGTACGATATTTGGGATATCAGTAATTTGTTCAGTTCATATCTAAACTTCACCAGAATTGGTCATGTGGACCAACACAGCTTCCTCCAGTGATGGAGATGTTTAACTCAGTTGTTTATTCACAATAAAACTTAAAAACCACTAAGATGTGTTCAATAAACCATTTAAATACATCTGAAAACAACTCATACTCAAATGTGTGCTTAAGACAGTAGCACACTAATACATGTACACACACATATATATATATATATATATATATATATATATATATATATATATATA
>NC_090734.1:94353712-94356212 GCF_036898095.1 Palaemon carinicauda
TAATAATAATAATAATAATAATAATAATAATAATAATAATAATAATAATAATAATAATAATAATAATAATAATAATAATAGGTGACTTACTCCTATTCCTTCCAGGACCTTAATTGTACATATTTCCTCTTCACGCTTGATTCCCAACATTGGAACTTTGAAAGTACTAATCACTCTAATGTGCTGGAATAATCCTATGGTTCTAAAGATTGGATCTGATAAATCAGCGATATTTGGGTTTCATTGTTTTGTTGACCATCATCAGAACTTCCAATAACTTCCCCGAAATCTTGGGTCTTGATGCGGTTTCGGCAGCAGGCTCAGTTGCGGAACGAGATTATAACTTCAACTGGGATCCATCAAATTCATCGCCTTACACATCCCCTAACTCCCAGAGAGAGAGAGAGAGAGAGAGAGAGAGAGAGAGAGAGAGAGAGAGAGAGAGAGAGAGAGAGAGAGAGAGAGAGAGAGGTGGTAGGAGTATTTTATGGAAAGAGAAATGAGACTTCATCGTGCTCTCTGTCTGCTTAAAGATACTTTCACTTCATTTCAAAGGATTAAGATTTTAGCCTTTTTTTTGTCAACGTTTTTATTTCAGAAAGAAACATCGAATGTTAATTATTAAGAGTTAATTCAACTATGACGTAGGGATCCTTGTTTCCAGTCTTTTTTTTTTTCTTTTTCTATAATGAAAGTCACGAAATCTATGACTACCTAAAAAAAAAAAAAAAAAATGTTGGACGTGTAGTATGAATGCCATCAGAAATAGAGCAAGGATAGCAAACGAAAATGTTGAGAATATTAAAAACACAATTTGAATTTTATTGCAAAGAGCTATTCAAGCTGGAAATACGTAATACAAAGGTGAAGAGACATGCTAGCACAATTAGTTAATTGGATTTCAGTGGGTGATGGAAACAAGTAAACAATATGAATATAAAGTAATGCAGACTACAGACAATTTGTAGAAATTATACTATATCCGAAAAATAAGAATACAAGAAGCAGAGAAAAAAGAAAAATAACATGATGAAAAACATTGGCTATGACATAAAGAATAGCGTGAGATAAATGATACAATTGAAATAAAAGAGAAAATAGGTATACCAGATGTTTGGACGGAATTAGATATATTTTAAGGAGGCTAATGTAAATGTAGCAGATTAGCTATTGACCATATTATTATTATTATTATTATTATTATTATTATTATTATTATATTATTATTATTATTATTATTATTATTATTATTATTATTATTATTATTATTATTATTATTAGCTAAGCTGTAAAAGCAATATTAATTACAAACACAGATATTAAATGTTCGAGGAACCCAATTTGATTAAAATTAGGGATCAAATTAATGACAAAGTTAGCAGATTTCTGTGTGGAGTGATGAAGGGTACACCAACAGAAGATCACTTAAATACAATGAATGCTGGTATAGATTACAATAATTACTTGAGGATCTCAACATATATGAAGTTTGAGGATGTAGTGAATTGTTTTTATAAACTACACCTGAAAGTCTGTATTAATTATTTGTGTAAAATGTCAGGCAGAGATGATGCCAAGATGATATATAAATTAAACGATAAAGGTAAAATGATAATTGAAAAGTCATGTTGGATATACATAAGGAATTAGGATAGAGGGAAATATAAGATAAGGGACATATTTGGCCCAAAATTATGCGTAATTGTTGCATATAAAGTTGATACTAAAAATGAAGTCATTAGCACAGATTAGAAACAATGGAATAGAAGCCTTGATATATTTAGATGGTATAATTATCCCTAAAATTAATATATATATGATACAAAACACCATAAAAAGGGCCATATTAGAAAAAAAAAACCTAGAACCAATCTGCTGAAGTCAGCGATGTTAGTATTAAATCAAAAAGAATAAAACGTTCGAAAGGATTACAAGAGAGGTAGCATTGGAAGGATGTAGACAGCTATGGAATGTAAATACTTAGATTGTTGCTGTGCCACCATAACTATTAGGTTCTAACAGAGAAGCGATGTGAATTAAAAAATCTTTACTCAACAGAAAACTAATGAATATACAATCACTTGCGAGCAAGAATATAACAAAAACTTAAAAACAATAGAAAGCATATGATGGTAAACTTGAACGAGTTGGTCTATCATCAGTGTGGAAGAGTGTGAGATGTAATAAAAACAATAGCATTACATTGTCTGAGCGTTTATGAAACACATGTGGTAAATGGCTACCCCACTAAAAAAGGGCACCTTGCTCTTCAGAGGTCCACAGTAACTGGATCATCTTGCAGGAGGTACACAGGTTTTTGGCTATCAATAGAGACCCAGTCTTCTTTGCCCCAACTGTTTATTAGGAAAGCCCTTGGCGTGCTACGGATAACGACAAAAGGGCCGAGGTAAGGGGGTGTCAGTGATGGCTTCCTCGAGGCTTATAAGTACTGCGGCATGGAGTAAATTATACCATAAAGTGACGTAGGTGCGGGAGATTA
>NC_090734.1:94361212-94363712 GCF_036898095.1 Palaemon carinicauda
GCAGAGGATGTAGGCAATATAAAAGTTATTTTTGGCTGAAAGGAGAAAGAAGTGACCCAGATTATTCCCCAAAAATGTTACTTATTCCACCCATAGAAATCTACAATATGATTTTTATTTACCAAGTCTGTTTGTGCATTCAGAATTTTCTCCATTAGTATATGTCGTGTGTACAATTTACTTACAAGAGTTACATATTTCCAGGTTGCACGAATGGTAGTAAAAAAAAAAAACATTATGGCTATCGGAAACTTTCCTAGGTCTCTTGAAAGTTTTGTTTTTAATAAACAACAATTTCACCGGCCTATTCTTCTTATAAATACCAAGGTTTACTCCATCTTCTATATAAACCTGTTTGGATGTGGTATGATATAATAATTTTCAGTATATTTTCTTCAACCTTGTAGCTTCTTTATATCTGACCTTGGAAATAGAGATTTATTTATTTTTCGCTTTTAGCTAGTAAAGACCCATTCACGGCATTCTATAAAAAAAACTAAAAAAAAAATCGTCAATATTTATCCATTACTTACATTACAAGGTTATAATTGGCTAACATTTATTTATTTTTTTAAAATTTCTTGTAAAATTATTCCTAGTTGCTATAAATGTTAATGTGGAATAAGGAAATGAACAATATTTGCCCCCCCCCCCCAAAAAAAAAGAGAGAAAAAAAAAAAAACATAAATTAAGGTAAGGTGCCTGATCGGAACAATCAATTAACGGTATTTTTATGAAAATGTAAAGGAAGCAAAAGCAATTCTGATGGACAGGATAAAAAAAAAAGAAAGAGCATGAATAATGAGGAAAGTTATTCATTACAAAAAAGAAACAAAAGTGTGA
This sequence comes from Palaemon carinicauda, assembly GCF_036898095.1. NCBI lineage: Eukaryota > Metazoa > Arthropoda > Malacostraca > Decapoda > Palaemonidae > Palaemon > Palaemon carinicauda. The sequence goes on from NC_090734.1 coordinate 94,362,056, forward strand.
TGGAGGGTTAAGTGGGGTTGGGATTTGGGGAGGGAGTAATGGGGTAGAGAGCTGTGACCTGCTGCTTTTCAAAAGTATGTCTGCAGTCCCCAAAGGAAGGGAGGATATTAATGTGACTTCTTCCGAAGTTTTGCTGAATTTTGGTTGTAGTGACTTTTTGTTGATCGCATAATAAAGAGCAGAATTATCTTATTACTGAGAGAGAGAGAGAGAGAGAGAGAGAGAGAGAGAGAGAGAGAGAGAGAGAGAGAGAGAGAGAGAGAGAGAGAGAGAGAATGATAATTCATACGATTGGTTATTGTTAGGACAACCACAATACGACAAGATTCAAGGGAAATTTGCACTGTATTCATGAGTCATAAGGTTTGTTGTAGACAATGTCATTAAATTGAATCCAGAGTTCTTCAAGGGGTAACTATCGAGCATTTTATCGTAGATGAACGAAATAAAACTCAATGTAGTTTTTAGATTCCTCTAGTAATGGGATATACCACACTTCGTTTACCGTCAAATATCTGCATATATTCCGATGGATGTTCAATAATTTGTTTAAGAACAGTAACACGAAACCAAAACATAAAGTAATGCAAAATAAACTTTCGTGCAACAATCATAAAGTCATGAATATAAAGAGTAGAAATATAGACATTCTCGTTGATAAACTCATGTCCCAAATCTGCCTAAATCAAATCTTGCCTTCGGTTGTCTCTCTGGAAGTTTATCTGATAATAATTGAATTTTCTTACAAAAGTCATCTAAGGAAACTATCTACAATGATGTAAGAATTAAGATCTATTTCTCAACGCAACCTTCAAAATTACGGACTTTCATGAAAGTACCCTTTACAGTATTTTAGAACTGGCAATCTGCTTGAATAGTTCCTTGCAATACTGATTATGATTATGATTATGATTACTTGCTAAGCTACAACCCTAGTAGGAAAAGCAGAATGCTATAAGCCCAGGGGCCCCAACATGAAAAATATCCCAGTGAGGAATGGGAACAAGGAAAAATGAAATATTCTCCGAACAGTAACAATATTAAATAAATATTTTCTATATAAATTTTAAAAACCTTCAACAAAACAAGAAGAGATATTAGATAGAATAGTGTTCCCGAGTGTACCCTCAAGCAAGAGAACGCTTTTTGTGATGTACGAAGTTTTTTCTCATTGTTAATTGTCTTCGTTCCAAACTATCCTGTGATTGGATATTTTGAGAGGTTGAAAAAGAATGAAAAAGAACCAAATGACTGAAATGAAGGGCAAAGTTATCAATAACAAAAAGAAAAATGAATAAATAAATATATAGGAAATGCCTATATAAAACACATTTACACCCTAGCCAGCAGTTTCCACCAAGTGCAATTTTATATATAAAAAAAAAAATCAACGATTGATAATATCATCGTAATTGATAGTTTCCGGAAAACCTCTTAGGGATCACATAAAGAACTATTTGCTCATTGTTTCCTTATGTAAGTCTTTCCCTGACTTGCATCTATCCGTCCAGACGTCCAGAGGTAATGATGAATGACCTTTTCTCCTATGGTTTCGTAGGTGTTCCAGATGAAGCATTTCATCAATGCCTTCGATGATGAACTTTCCTCCCAAAAGGTAAAAATCAATCGCTTCTTCCCTCTTAAGAAGGATTTCTCT
>NC_090734.1:94368712-94373712 GCF_036898095.1 Palaemon carinicauda
TCAGATTTTTACAATTTAGGCAAATATGTGAGAAATATTTAGCAAAAGTCAAGGAGGCATATGTTGCGTTATGGACCTGAAGCGTATGCTAGAGTTAGGGACACGGTGTGGAATGTGAAGAGTTTTTTTTTTTTTTTTGGGGGGGGAGGGAATTGGAGGAAGGTTGTTGCAACCAGTGAAGGTTTTCTACATAGATAGTAAAGGTTGTGTTAGGATAGGAAATGAAATGAGCAAGTGGTTTCCAGTGAGAGTAGGGGTGACACATTGATATGTGATGTCACCATGGTTGTTCAATTTGTTTGTTGATGAAGTGGTGAGAGAGGTGATTGCTCGAGTGTTCGGTCGAAGATTGAAACTGATGAAGGAGAGAGATCATGAATGGGAGGTAAATCAGTTTTTGTTTGCGGATAATACTGTACTTATTGCAGACTTGGAGAGAAGCTTGGTTGATTAGGGACAGAGTTTGGAAGGGTATGCGAGAGAAGGAAGTTGAGAGTTAATGTGGGTAAAAGTAGGGTTATGAGATGCATGAGATTTGTGTTGAATAGGTTACTTAAGGAAGTACACCAGTTTAAGTACTTGGCTTCTGTTTTTTTTATGTGAATAGTGAAGTGGAAGCAAATCTACGTTAGCGTGAATGAAGAATGCAAGGTGTTGGGGGTAGTGAAGGGAGTGGTAAAGAATAGAGAGTTAGACATGAATGTAAAGAGAGTTCTGTATGAGAAAGTGATTGTACCAACTGTGATGTATGGATTCGAGGTGTTGGGAATGAAAGTGACGGAGAGAAGAAAATTGAAGGTGTTTGTGATAAAGAGTCTTAGGAGTATGTCTGGTGTATATCGATTAGATAGGGTTACCAACGAAGTCGTGAGGGTGAAAATGGGTGTAAGAAATGATTCAGATAATAATAATGATATAAAACATTCGAATGGAATAAAAATGATTAGATCAAACAAACGGAAACTGGAGCAAGTAATATATAATAATAATCATTATTATTATTATTATTATTATTATTATTATTATTATTATTATTATTATTATTATTATTATTATTATTATTATTTTTATTATTATTATTATTATTATTATTTTTGAAATACTGATTATCATAATCATCATCTAAGCCTCATTATTCGTGCTATGTATACAGCAAGTCACACTAAATAGTAATATAAAACATTAGAATGGAATATACACAATATGATTGAATAAAAAAAACGGAAAAGGGAATTTAGCAATTCAAACGGTCAATAAGAAAAAGTTATATGTCTCCTTTCCGTACTATGGTTATGTTTCGGACAGACTAAGAACAGAGGTTATGAGTGTTGTGGGGAAGTGTTATCCTCATATAGATTTGAAAATAGGTTTTACTAACAAACTCTAAGTTGGCTCACTTTTTAAATATAAGGAGTCTACCTACTACCTTGTGTTTGTTCTGGTGTCATATACACTTTTCATTGTGCACTCTGTAATGGGTGCTACACTAGAAGCACATCTAGACAGCTTCAGTGTAGGATTTCGGAGCACATGGAGAGATCGGTACGAATTCAATATACCTTTGAATAAGAAAGCTATTTTTGACCACGCATTTAAATCTGGTCATGCCATTTTTAAGGAAAATTTCAAAATTAAAGACAGACATAGTAGCGTCAGCCAACTGAGAATGTTGGAGTCCTTATACATTTAAAAAAAAAAAAAAAAAAAAAAAAAAAGCTTAAATGAGGGCTTACCTGTTCAGTTGCCGGTGACCCATTGATTCGTTTGGTGTGTGGGTTGCTGCTCTGGATGGGTGGTCATTGTCTCCTACGGGTGACTAGATATATTAGTTATTGAGTCTTTTATAGTTATTTTTGTAATAAGTCTTTTATATGGTTTTGTGTTCCTTGATTGCTTTTATTTTAGAGCTGCTGGCAGTTCTTGGAAGTATATATTCCTAATTATGTACTCATGATGTTTATATTATTTTAAATAATTCTATAAAACAATAATTGCAGATAGGCTAAATATGACAGAAGTTATGTCGATAGCTACCAAATAAAGAAGATGATAGCAGCATTGAGCATTTTGTTTCTACTATTCTATCAGGTAAAGTGTGTAATTTGAACGATTATATATATATATATATATATATATATATATATATATATATATATATATATATATATATATCATCATTATTATTATTATTCTAGAAAAGGTTTTAAAAGAGGTAGGGGATGTATCAATCAGATTTTTACAATTTAAGCAAATATGTGAGAAATATTTAGCAAAAGTCAAGGAGGCATATGTTGCGTTATGGACCTGAAGCGTATGCTAGAGTTAGGGACACGGTGTGGAATGTGAAGAGTTTTTTTTTTTTTTTGGGGGGGGGGAGGGAATTGGAGGAAGGTTGTTGCAACCAGTGAAGGTTTTCTACATAGATAGTAAAGGTTGTGTTAGGATAGGAAATGAAATGAGCAAGTGGTTTCCAGTGAGAGTAGGGGTGACACATTGATATGTGATGTCACCATGGTTGTTCAATTTGTTTGTTGATGAAGTGGTGAGAGAGGTGATTGCTCGAGTGTTCGGTCGAAGATTGAAACTGATGAAGGAGAGAGATCATGAATGGGAGGTAAATCAGTTTTTGTTTGCGGATAATACTGTACTTATTGCAGACTTGGAGAGAAGCTTGGTTGATTAGGGACAGAGTTTGGAAGGGTATGCGAGAGAAGGAAGTTGAGAGTTAATGTGGGTAAAAGTAGGGTTATGAGATGCATGAGATTTGTGTTGAATAGGTTACTTAAGGAAGTACACCAGTTTAAGTACTTGGCTTCTGTTTTTTTTATGTGAATAGTGAAGTGGAAGCAAATCTACGTTAGCGTGAATGAAGAATGCAAGGTGTTGGGGGTAGTGAAGGGAGTGGTAAAGAATAGAGAGTTAGACATGAATGTAAAGAGAGTTCTGTATGAGAAAGTGATTGTACCAACTGTGATGTATGGATTCGAGGTGTTGGGAATGAAAGTGACGGAGAGAAGAAAATTGAAGGTGTTTGTGATAAAGAGTCTTAGGAGTATGTCTGGTGTATATCGATTAGATAGGGTTACCAACGAAGTCGTGAGGGTGAAAATGGGTGTAAGAAATGATTCAGATAATAATAATGATATAAAACATTCGAATGGAATAAAAATGATTAGATCAAACAAACGGAAACTGGAGCAAGTAATATATAATAATAATCATTATTATTATTATTATTATTATTATTATTATTATTATTATTATTATTATTATTATTATTATTATTATTATTATTATTTTTATTATTATTATTATTATTATTATTTTTGAAATACTGATTATCATAATCATCATCTAAGCCTCATTATTCGTGCTATGTATACAGCAAGTCACACTAAATAGTAATATAAAACATTAGAATGGAATATACACAATATGATTGAATAAAAAAAACGGAAAAGGGAATTTAGCAATTCAAACGGTCAATAAGAAAAAGTTATATGTCTCCTTTCCGTACTATGGTTATGTTTCGGGACAGACTAAGAACAGAGGTTATGAGTGTTGTGGGGAAGTGTTATCCTCATATAGATTTGAAAATAGGTTTTACTAACAAACTCTAAGTTGGCTCACTTTTTAAATATAAGGAGTCTACCTACTACCTTGTGTTTGTTCTGGTGTCATATACACTTTTCATTGTGCACTCTGTAATGGGTGCTACACTAGAAGCACATCTAGACAGCTTCAGTGTAGGATTTCGGAGCACATGGAGAGATCGGTACGAATTCAATATACCTTTGAATAAGAAAGCTATTTTTGACCACGCATTTAAATCTGGTCATGCCATTTTTAAGGAAAATTTCAAAATTAAAGACAGACATAGTAGCGTCAGCCAACTGAGAATGTTGGAGTCCTTATACATTTAAAAAAAAAAAAAAAAAAAAAAAAAAAAGCTTAAATGAGGGCTTACCTGTTCAGTTGCCGGTGACCCATTGATTCGTTGGTGTGTGGGTTGCTGCTCTGGATGGGTGGTCATTGTCTCCTACGGGTGACTAGATATATTAGTTATTGAGTCTTTTATAGTTATTTTTGTAATAAGTCTTTTATATGGTTTTGTGTTCCTTGATTGCTTTTATTTTAGAGCTGCTGGCAGTTCTTGGAAGTATATATTCCTAATTATGTACTCATGATGTTTATATTATTTTAAATAATTCTATAAAACAATAATTGCAGATAGGCTAAATATGACAGAAGTTATGTCGATAGCTACCAAATAAAGAAGATGATAGCAGCATTGAGCATTTTGTTTCTACTATTCTATCAGGTAAAGTGTGTAATTTGAACGATTATATATATATATATATATATATATATATATATATATATATATATATATATATATATATATCATCATTATTATTATTATTCTAGAAAAGGTTTTAAAAGAGGTAAGGGGATGTATCAATCAGATTTTTACAATTTAAGCAAATATGTGAGAAATATTTAGCAAAAGTCAAGGAGGCATATGTTGCGTTATGGACCTGAAGCGTATGCTAGAGTTAGGGACACGGTGTGGAATGTGAAGAGTTTTTTTTTTTTTTTGGGGGGGGGGAGGGAATTGGAGGAAGGTTGTTGCAACCAGTGAAGGTTTTCTACATAGATAGTAAAGGTTGTGTTAGGATAGGAAATGAAATGAGCAAGTGGTTTCCAGTGAGAGTAGGGGTGACACATTGATATGTGATGTCACCATGGTTGTTCAATTTGTTTGTTGATGAAGTGGTGAGAGAGGTGATTGCTCGAGTGTTCGGTCGAAGATTGAAACTGATGAAGGAGAGAGATCATGAATGGGAGGTAAATCAGTTTTTGTTTGCGGATAATACTGTACTTATTGCAGACTTGGAGAGAAGCTTGGTTGATTAGGGACAGAGTTTGGAAGGGTATGCGAGAGAAGGAAGTTGAGAGTTAATGTGGGTAAAAGTAGGGTTATGAGATGCATGAGATTT
>NC_090734.1:94376026-94386026 GCF_036898095.1 Palaemon carinicauda
CCACAGAAAACCGGTTTGCTGCTTTCCAACCACTCTCTCTCTCTCTCTCTCTCTCTCTCTCTCTCTCTCTCTCCTATTAATTTCTAATTCTCTCTGATCATCCCTTAAAAAACTTTTTTTCATTTTGATATTTCTATTACTGTTTTTTAAGTAATTTTATTGATACCATTTCATTCAATAATATACCTTATTATTCGTGATCGCCCAGTCGGCCCTGTCCCCTCCCCCCTTCCAGACCTTCCCTGCTATCCACTTACCTCAAACCCCCCCCCCCCCCTCCACCACCACCCTTCATGTAATTCCAGACGACCAGCCACGTGGCTCACTTTTTCCTTTTTAACATACACTATGCTTCACTACCTCTACCAAGAAAGTTATGTTTATGACCAAGTTTATTTTTTTTTTTTATCTGTCCCTTGTGTCTGTCGGCGAATAGGGTTACGTCAAAGCTACCCAAAGGATTTTGGCGAAATTTTCATCACAGATTGATTAGGTCATGAACGACTACATTAAATTCTAGAGATGGTCCGGATCCAGATCCGAATTGTAGATCGGAGTTTTCATTTTCCCTTATTCTAAAGATTTACTTCAAAACATATTGGAAGATTTTAACGAAATCTTCAGCGCAGATAGAACTTAGGCAGGGACGACTCTGTTAACCTTTGACTGATGTCGGAATTCTCTGATTGATCTTATTTTCTTTCTATTTTCACAAAACGCACTCACTTGGTTGGAAATTTTCTCTTTCCTTAATTCATTATGAAAGTGTGCTGTCAAACAGTGTGCTTGTGTGTGTGTGTGTGTGTCTGTGTGTACCAGCAACATCTGGCACATACTCTTGGAAGGTCGCCCGCTCATATGCCATGGTTAGGATGAGGGGAAACCTTTATATAGGAAACTCATTTTGAATTTTACCTGAAAATTGATGTGGAAGAAAAGTTAGAATAGTTTCCATTACAATTTCTGAAATACACTGATTTATAAAAAAAAATAGAGAGAGAGAGAGAGAGAGAGAGAGAGAGAGAGAGAGAGAGACAGAGAGAGAGAGAGACGAAGGTAAAGAGGTGCAACCTGTTTGGAGAAATTAGACCAGCAGGTGATCGGAATAGATGTGTCACCAGTTGGGTAATAAAAATCAAAATGATTTCTTAGCAAATATTTTTTTGTATAATCTTACTTTGTGATATAGGATTTCACAAATACGAAGTTTTCAGCTTGATGCAAGTTTTAACAAGTTTCAAGAGTTAATTAAAAGTAGCTCTCTCTCTCTCTCTCTCTCCTCTCTCTCTCTCTCTCTCTCTCTCTAAGAAAGGATTGACCTATTCCATGTCTTTAAAGGGCTTTTGTTAATGGTGAGGTTTTGATAGAATCAAAATCGTTCATAAAATCTATAAATGTCACATAGACTTATTTTATATATATATATATATATATATATATATATATCATTATTATTATTATTATTCTAGAAAAGGTTTTAAAAGAGGTAGGGGATGTATCGATCAGATTTTTACAATTTAGGCAAATATGTGAGAAATATTTAGCAAAAGTCAAGGAGGCATATGTTGCGTTATGGACCTGAAGCGTATGCTAGAGTTAGGGACACGGTGTGGAATGTGAAGAGTTTTTTTTTTTTTTTTGGGGGGGGAGGGAATTGGAGGAAGGTTGTTGCAACCAGTGAAGGTTTTCTACATAGATAGTAAAGGTTGTGTTAGGATAGGAAATGAAATGAGCAAGTGGTTTCCAGTGAGAGTAGGGGTGACACATTGATATGTGATGTCACCATGGTTGTTCAATTTGTTTGTTGATGAAGTGGTGAGAGAGGTGATTGCTCGAGTGTTCGGTCGAAGATTGAAACTGATGAAGGAGAGAGATCATGAATGGGAGGTAAATCAGTTTTTGTTTGCGGATAATACTGTACTTATTGCAGACTTGGAGAGAAGCTTGGTTGATTAGGGACAGAGTTTGGAAGGGTATGCGAGAGAAGGAAGTTGAGAGTTAATGTGGGTAAAAGTAGGGTTATGAGATGCATGAGATTTGTGTTGAATAGGTTACTTAAGGAAGTACACCAGTTTAAGTACTTGGCTTCTGTTTTTTTTATGTGAATAGTGAAGTGGAAGCAAATCTACGTTAGCGTGAATGAAGAATGCAAGGTGTTGGGGGTAGTGAAGGGAGTGGTAAAGAATAGAGAGTTAGACATGAATGTAAAGAGAGTTCTGTATGAGAAAGTGATTGTACCAACTGTGATGTATGGATTCGAGGTGTTGGGAATGAAAGTGACGGAGAGAAGAAAATTGAAGGTGTTTGTGATAAAGAGTCTTAGGAGTATGTCTGGTGTATATCGATTAGATAGGGTTACCAACGAAGTCGTGAGGGTGAAAATGGGTGTAAGAAATGATTCAGATAATAATAATGATATAAAACATTCGAATGGAATAAAAATGATTAGATCAAACAAACGGAAACTGGAGCAAGTAATATATAATAATAATCATTATTATTATTATTATTATTATTATTATTATTATTATTATTATTATTATTATTATTATTATTATTATTATTATTATTTTTATTATTATTATTATTATTATTATTTTTGAAATACTGATTATCATAATCATCATCTAAGCCTCATTATTCGTGCTATGTATACAGCAAGTCACACTAAATAGTAATATAAAACATTAGAATGGAATATACACAATATGATTGAATAAAAAAAAACGGAAAAGGGAATTTAGCAATTCAAACGGTCAATAAGAAAAAGTTATATGTCTCCTTTCCGTACTATGGTTATGTTTCGGACAGACTAAGAACAGAGGTTATGAGTGTTGTGGGGAAGTGTTATCCTCATATAGATTTGAAAATAGGTTTTACTAACAAACTCTAAGTTGGCTCACTTTTTAAATATAAGGAGTCTACCTACTACCTTGTGTTTGTTCTGGTGTCATATACACTTTTCATTGTGCACTCTGTAATGGGTGCTACACTAGAAGCACATCTAGACAGCTTCAGTGTAGGATTTCGGAGCACATGGAGAGATCGGTACGAATTCAATATACCTTTGAATAAGAAAGCTATTTTTGACCACGCATTTAAATCTGGTCATGCCATTTTTAAGGAAAATTTCAAAATTAAAGACAGACATAGTAGCGTCAGCCAACTGAGAATGTTGGAGTCCTTATACATTTAAAAAAAAAAAAAAAAAAAAAAAAAAGCTTAAATGAGGGCTTACCTGTTCAGTTGCCGGTGACCCATTGATTCGTTTGGTGTGTGGGGTTGCTGCTCTGGATGGGTGGTCATTGTCTCCTACGGGTGACTAGATATATTAGTTATTGAGTCTTTTATAGTTATTTTTGTAATAAGTCTTTTATATGGTTTTGTGTTCCTTGATTGCTTTTATTTTAGAGCTGCTGGCAGTTCTTGGAAGTATATATTCCTAATTATGTACTCATGATGTTTATATTATTTTAAATAATTCTATAAAACAATAATTGCAGATAGGCTAAATATGACAGAAGTTATGTCGATAGCTACCAAATAAAGAAGATGATAGCAGCATTGAGCATTTTGTTTCTACTATTCTATCAGGTAAAGTGTGTAATTTGAACGATTATATATATATATATATATATATATATATCATCATTATTATTATTATTCTAGAAAAGGTTTTAAAAGAGGTAGGGGATGTATCAATCAGATTTTTACAATTTAAGCAAATATGTGAGAAATATTTAGCAAAAGTCAAGGAGGCATATGTTGCGTTATGGACCTGAAGCGTATGCTAGAGTTAGGGACACGGTGTGGAATGTGAAGAGTTTTTTTTTTTTTTTTGGGGGGGGGGGAGGGAATTGGAGGAAGGTTGTTGCAACCAGTGAAGGTTTTCTACATAGATAGTAAAGGTTGTGTTAGGATAGGAAATGAAATGAGCAAGTGGTTTCCAGTGAGAGTAGGGGTGACACATTGATATGTGATGTCACCATGGTTGTTCAATTTGTTTGTTGATGAAGTGGTGAGAGAGGTGATTGCTCGAGTGTTCGGTCGAAGATTGAAACTGATGAAGGAGAGAGATCATGAATGGGAGGTAAATCAGTTTTTGTTTGCGGATAATACTGTACTTATTGCAGACTTGGAGAGAAGCTTGGTTGATTAGGGACAGAGTTTGGAAGGGTATGCGAGAGAAGGAAGTTGAGAGTTAATGTGGGTAAAAGTAGGGTTATGAGATGCATGAGATTTGTGTTGAATAGGTTACTTAAGGAAGTACACCAGTTTAAGTACTTGGCTTCTGTTTTTTTTATGTGAATAGTGAAGTGGAAGCAAATCTACGTTAGCGTGAATGAAGAATGCAAGGTGTTGGGGGTAGTGAAGGGAGTGGTAAAGAATAGAGAGTTAGACATGAATGTAAAGAGAGTTCTGTATGAGAAAGTGATTGTACCAACTGTGATGTATGGATTCGAGGTGTTGGGAATGAAAGTGACGGAGAGAAGAAAATTGAAGGTGTTTGTGATAAAGAGTCTTAGGAGTATGTCTGGTGTATATCGATTAGATAGGGTTACCAACGAAGTCGTGAGGGTGAAAATGGGTGTAAGAAATGATTCAGATAATAATAATGATATAAAACATTCGAATGGAATAAAAATGATTAGATCAAACAAACGGAAACTGGAGCAAGTAATATATAATAATAATCATTATTATTATTATTATTATTATTATTATTATTATTATTATTATTATTATTATTATTATTATTATTATTATTATTTTTATTATTATTATTATTATTATTATTTTTGAAATACTGATTATCATAATCATCATCTAAGCCTCATTATTCGTGCTATGTATACAGCAAGTCACACTAAATAGTAATATAAAACATTAGAATGGAATATACACAATATGATTGAATAAAAAAAACGGAAAAGGGAATTTAGCAATTCAAACGGTCAATAAGAAAAAGTTATATGTCTCCTTTCCGTACTATGGTTATGTTTCGGACAGACTAAGAACAGAGGTTATGAGTGTTGTGGGAAGTGTTATCCTCATATAGATTTGAAAATAGGTTTTACTAACAAACTCTAAGTTGGCTCACTTTTTAAATATAAGGAGTCTACCTACTACCTTGTGTTTGTTCTGGTGTCATATACACTTTTCATTGTGCACTCTGTAATGGGTGCTACACTAGAAGCACATCTAGACAGCTTCAGTGTAGGATTTCGGAGCACATGGAGAGATCGGTACGAATTCAATATACCTTTGAATAAGAAAGCTATTTTTGACCACGCATTTAAATCTGGTCATGCCATTTTTAAGGAAAATTTCAAAATTAAAGACAGACATAGTAGCGTCAGCCAACTGAGAATGTTGGAGTCCTTATACATTTAAAAAAAAAAAAAAAAAAAAAAAAAAAAGCTTAAATGAGGGCTTACCTGTTCAGTTGCCGGTGACCCATTGATTCGTTTGGTGTGTGGGTTGCTGCTCTGGATGGGTGGTCATTGTCTCCTACGGGTGACTAGATATATTAGTTATTGAGTCTTTTATAGTTATTTTTGTAATAAGTCTTTTATATGGTTTTGTGTTCCTTGATTGCTTTTATTTTAGAGCTGCTGGCAGTTCTTGGAAGTATATATTCCTAATTATGTACTCATGATGTTTATATTATTTTAAATAATTCTATAAAACAATAATTGCAGATAGGCTAAATATGACAGAAGTTATGTCGATAGCTACCAAATAAAGAAGATGATAGCAGCATTGAGCATTTTGTTTCTACTATTCTATCAGGTAAAGTGTGTAATTTGAACGATTATATATATATATATATATATATATATATCATCATTATTATTATTATTCTAGAAAAGGTTTTAAAAGAGGTAGGGGATGTATCAATCAGATTTTTACAATTTAAGCAAATATGTGAGAAATATTTAGCAAAAGTCAAGGAGGCATATGTTGCGTTATGGACCTGAAGCGTATGCTAGAGTTAGGGACACGGTGTGGAATGTGAAGAGTTTTTTTTTTTTTTTTGGGGGGGGGGAGGGAATTGGAGGAAGGTTGTTGCAACCAGTGAAGGTTTTCTACATAGATAGTAAAGGTTGTGTTAGGATAGGAAATGAAATGAGCAAGTGGTTTCCAGTGAGAGTAGGGGTGACACATTGATATGTGATGTCACCATGGTTGTTCAATTTGTTTGTTGATGAAGTGGTGAGAGAGGTGATTGCTCGAGTGTTCGGTCGAAGATTGAAACTGATGAAGGAGAGAGATCATGAATGGGAGGTAAATCAGTTTTTGTTTGCGGATAATACTGTACTTATTGCAGACTTGGAGAGAAGCTTGGTTGATTAGGGACAGAGTTTGGAAGGGTATGCGAGAGAAGGAAGTTGAGAGTTAATGTGGGTAAAAGTAGGGTTATGAGATGCATGAGATTTGTGTTGAATAGGTTACTTAAGGAAGTACACCAGTTTAAGTACTTGGCTTCTGTTTTTTTTATGTGAATAGTGAAGTGGAAGCAAATCTACGTTAGCGTGAATGAAGAATGCAAGGTGTTGGGGGTAGTGAAGGGAGTGGTAAAGAATAGAGAGTTAGACATGAATGTAAAGAGAGTTCTGTATGAGAAAGTGATTGTACCAACTGTGATGTATGGATTCGAGGTGTTGGGAATGAAAGTGACGGAGAGAAGAAAATTGAAGGTGTTTGTGATAAAGAGTCTTAGGAGTATGTCTGGTGTATATCGATTAGATAGGGTTACCAACGAAGTCGTGAGGGTGAAAATGGGTGTAAGAAATGATTCAGATAATAATAATAATATAAAACATTCTAATGGAATAAAAATGATTAGATCAAACAAACGGAAACTGGAGCAAGTAATATATAATAATAATCATTATTATTTATATTATTATTATTATTATTATTATTATTATTATTATTATTATTATTATTGAAATACTGATTATCATAATCATCATCTAAGCCTCATTATTCATGCTATGTATGCAGCAAGTCACACTAAATAGTAATATAAAACATTAGAATGGAATATACACAATATGATTGAATAAAAAAAACGGAAAAGGGAATTTAGCAATTCAAACGGTCAATAAGAAAAAGTTATATGTCTCCTTTCCGTACTATGGTTATGTTTCGGACAGACTAAGAACAGAGGTTATGAGTGTTGTGGGGAAGTGTTATCCTCATATAGATTTGAAAATAGGTTTTACTAACAAACTCTAAGTTGGCTCACTTTTTAAATATAAGGAGTCTACCTACTACCTTGTGTTTGTTCTGGTGTCATATACACTTTTCATTGTGCACTCTGTAATGGGTGCTACACTAGAAGCACATCTAGACAGCTTCAGTGTAGGATTTCGGAGCACATGGAGAGATCGGTACGAATTCAATATACCTTTGAATAAGAAAGCTATTTTTGACCACGCATTTAAATCTGGTCATGCCATTTTTAAGGAAAATTTCAAAATTAAAGACAGACATAGTAGCGTCAGCCAACTGAGAATGTTGGAGTATTTATACATTTTTAAAGAAAAAAAAAACAGCTTAAATGAGGGCTTACCTGTTCAGTTGCCGGTGACCCATTGATTTGTTTGGTGTGTGGGTTGCTGCTCTGGATGGGTGGTCATTGTCTCCTACGGGTGACTAGATATATTAGTTATTGAGTCTTTTATAGTTATTTTTGTAATAAGTCTTTTATATGGTTTTGTGTTCCTTGATTGCTTTTATTTTAAAGCTAGTTGGCAGTTCTTGGAAGTATATATTCCTAATTATGTACTCATGATGTTTATATTATTTTAAATAATTCTATAAAACAATAATTGCAGATAGGCTAAATATGACAGAAGTTATGTCGATAGCTACCAAATAAAGAAGATGATAGCAGCATTGAGCATTTTGTTTCTACTATTCTAGCAGGTAAAGTGTGTAATTTGAACGATTAAATTTCAGCTATTCCGTGTAACGCCTTGAAATTTTTGTCATTAGGTGAAATCCTTAAGTGAATCAGTCATTTTGCAATATGCCTTAGATGTTTCTGTATTTCGCAGAATGCCTGGTTACACAGTTTGCATATGATATATACTATATATATATATATATATATACAGATATATATATATATATATTGTATATTTATCTGTATATATATATATATATATATGTATCTCTGTATATATATATATATATATATAGAGAGAGAGAGAGAGAGAGAGAGAGAGAGAGAGAGATAATTAAATTTTCCAGACTTCCTTGTGTTTCCATCACATCGTAAAAAAAAAAAAAAAAAAAAAACCGGCAAAAGCTTCCACCCCTACTCCCCTGTCCATTTTTCTCTCGACGTTTATAACGAATGATTTTTCTTATCGGTCATTTTCTATTTTTTCTTTGATTTTATTCTATCCAATTCAAATAATTTTGGTTCCCTTCTAGCTCATATAAGAACACTGTTCGTTAATTCCTTTGATCCGACAATTTAAATCATATTTTTTCAATACTTCAAATACTTTTTTTCTTACATTTACTAACCAGCTTTAACGAAATTTAATGTTTACAGGTTAATATTGGGTGCAGGATTTTTCTTTGATAAGCAATAACATTAAATATGAATTATGATTCAATACAATCAAATAGCAAATAAAACCTTTATATGGAACTTTCATATCTATGAGGATCCCTTCACTTGAGTAGATTTTTTTCCGTGGGAAATATATCCGCTCATTAGGTGGCATATCTTCATGGGAAAGGATTTTCCCCGAGTGAATTGTAGTTTCTATAAGACACGGCTCTGGAACAGCCTGGATTAGCAGTGTATGTGAAAAGTAAATCACTACCGGTTGGAAGAGCAGTAATTCCTCCAAACGAGCAGCGTGTGAAGGGAAGGGCCACATAAATCTTCTTTGACTTGTAATCAGTGCAGACGATAACACATGGATTTCATCAGCTCGTGTGAAGCGGTACTAAGATAACGCTAACATATATATATATATATATATATATATATATATTCATAGCTTTATTTTGTGATGCATTAATTCTCAAACTCTAGTTTTCGATAAAATGAAGCAAAATTGTATGATTTTTATACCCTGAATCTTCAGTTATTGTTTAAAAATTCTTGATATTCTTTATTTCTTTTGGGAAATACTGAAATCTCTGGCTTCCGTTTCTGAAATCATGTGCATTTCAAATTTTGAACACCTTACACTAGACTCTGTGTATTATATAAATAAAAGAATTTTAGCTTTTGTTTTAGTAACAATGGAACCCCTAGTACTTGTTAAAGCGTTAGATTTCTAGTTTTTGAAACATTTATTTTATTATTCTTGGTTTCGAAATCCCTGATCAGGTGTTAATTAGAGTTTAGGAAATTTTGAATCTATGTGCCGTCTATCCTGATGCCTTTATTATTATTATTATTATTATTATTATTATTGTTATTATTATTATTATTTTTATTATTATTATTATTATTATTATTATTATTATTATTATTATTATTATTATTGTTGTTACTGTTATTATTATTGTTATTGTTATCATTATTTTCATCATCATCATCCTTATTATTACTATTATTATTATTATTATTATTATTATTATTATTATTATTATTATTATTATTATTATTGTTGTTGTTGTTGTTGTTGTTGTTGTTGTAATATTATTATGATTGTTATTGTTATTATTATTATTATTATTATTATTATCATTATTATTATTATTATTATTATCATCCATATTATTATTATTATTATTATTATTATTATTATTATTATTATTATTACTATTGTTGTTGTTGTTTTTGTTGTTATTATTATTATTATTATTATTATTATTATTATTATTATTATTATTATTATTATTATTATTAGCTAAGCTACAACCCAAGGTAGCTCAAACAGAGACAAATAACCCAATGACGAAAGGAAATAGATAAACGATATAAGAAGTAATGAAAAAGAAAAAAAAATAAACATTT
>NC_090734.1:94391026-94401026 GCF_036898095.1 Palaemon carinicauda
GTCGTTCTGTTAAGATCTCTGTCACCGCTTGTCATACCACCATTCTGATCACCACTGTGCTCAACTCCTTAATGATGCTGCCTACCGAACATGACTCTTCTATCCAGGCTGCATCAATGAAACCTCCAACCATCGCTAGCTGAGGAGCGTTTTCCTGATTTCAGCGCACCGAAGTCCAGTTTCGTATCAAGGGCGTGATTTGCTCAAGCGACAAAGCGAACTATGTCCTCGAGGGCACCCTATTATTATTATTATTACTATCCAAGCTACAACCCTAGTTGGAAAAGCAGGATGCTATAAGCCCAGGGGCTCCAACAGGGAAAAATAGCCCAGTGAGGAAAGGAAATAAGGAAATAAATAAATGAAGAGAATAAATTAACAATAAATCATTCTAAAATAAGAAACAAACGTCAAAACAGACATGTTATATAATAAACTATCAACAACATCAAAAACAAATATGTCATAAATAAACTATAAAAAGACTATGTCCGCCTGGTCAACAAAAAAGCATTTGCTCCAACTTTGAACTTTTGAAGTTCTACTGATTCAACCACCCGATTAGGAAGATCATTCCACAACTTGGTCACAGCTGGAATAAAACTTCTAGAGTACTGCGTAGTATTGAGCCTCGTGATGGAGAAGGCCTGGCTATTAGAATTAACTGCCTGCCTAGTATTACGAACAGGATAGAATTGTCCAGGGAGATCTGAATGTAAAGGATGGTCAGAGTTGTGAAAAATCTTATGCAACATGCATAATGAACTAAGTTGAACGACGGTGCCAGAGATTAATATCTAGATCAGGAATAGGAAATTTAATAGACCGTAAGTTTCTGTCCAACAAATTAAGATGAGAATCAGTAGCTGAAGACCAGACAGGAGAACAATACTCAAAACAAGGTAGAATGAAGAATTAAAACACTTCTTCAGAATAGATTAATCACCGAAAATCTTAAAAGACTTTCTCAATAAGCCTATTTTTTTGTGAAATTGAAGAAGACACAGACCTTATATGTTTCTCAAAAGTAAATTTACTGTCGAGAATCACACCTTAAAATTTTGAAAGAGTCATACATATTTAAAGAAACATTATCAATACTGAGATCCGGATGTTGAGGAACCACCGTCCTTGACCTACCTACAATCATACTTTGAGTTTTGTTAGGATTCAACTTCATACCCCATAATTTGCACCATGCACTAATTCTAGCTAAATCTCTATTAAGGGATTCACCAACCCTAGATCTACATTCAGGGGATGGAATTGATGCAAAGAGAGTAGCATCATCTGCATATGCAACAAGCTTGTTTTCTAGGCCAAACCACATGTCATGTGTATATAGTATGAAAAGTAATGGGCCAAGAACACTACCCTGTGGAACACCGGATATCACATTCCTATAATCACTATGGTATCCATCAACAACAACTCTTTGAGATCTATTACTTAAAAAATCAATAATAATGCTAAGAAACGACCCACCCACTCCCAACTGTTTCAGTTTGAAAACAACGGCCTCATGATTAACACGGCCCAAAGGCAGCACTAAAATCAAGGCCAATCATACGAACTTCCCGACCACAATCAAGGGATTTCTGTACAGCATTGGAGATTGTAAGAAGGGCATCACATGCTCCAAGGCCTTTACGAAAACCAAACTGCAAACTAGGGAGTAGATGATTACCTTTAGCAAACCTATTAAGACGTTTTGTCAGAAGACGTTCAAAAACTTTAGATAATATGGGAGTTATGGAAATTGGGCGGTAATCAGTGGGACTTGAGCTACCACAAACACATTTACATAGAGGAGTAACATTACCAATTCTCCAACTAGTGCTAAAAGGTCCTCTTCTTGCTAACTTGCGCAAAATAACAGATAACTTTGGAGCTAAGAAATCTGCAGTCTTTATAAAAAACAAAGGAAAAATACCATTTGGGTCTACACCTCCATAAGCATCAAGTCCATCAACAGAGCTTTAATCTCACGAGATCGAAAAGCTAAACTAGTTAGTTTAGCCTCAGGAAAACAGGAATGAGGAAGTTCAAGTTTTTCATTACTCTGTTTACTGTCAAAAACATCAGCCAAAAGGGTTGCCTTTTCCTTTGGACAGTGAGTGACTGGAGCCATCTGGTTTAAGTAAAGGAGGATCTGTTGGCATCTACACCAAAGAGTGCAGATTTAAGGGGTAGACCACCTTTTATGTTCCTGAGTTGTACCAGAAAGTGTTTCTTTTATGGTTAAATTGTACTCCTTTTCAGTTGAGGCATAAACTCTCTGAGCAAAAGCTCGAAGCTGAGTATAGTTGTTCCAGGTCAAATCTGATCTGTTACCCTTCCAAAGTTGATAGGGCCTCCTGCTTCTCCAAAAAAAGCACGTCTACAATCATCATTGAACCATGGTTTGTCCTTCACTCGGTACCTTAGCACACAAGAAGGGATACGCCTATCAATTATGTTGACTAGATTCTCATTCAAAGGGACAACAGGATCTACACTATTATATAATTGTGACCAATTCAAGCACAAAAGATCATGTAAAATCCCATTCCAGTCTGCTTGGGATTTCATATAAATTTTTACAAGAATATGATATATCAGGGACAGGCTGCTCAGTCTTCACTAATAATGAAATCAAGGCATGATCAGATGTCCCGACTGGAAGATATTCCTAGAAATGTCTGATTGGCTTTGCAACCAAAAGGACGACCAAATAGAGTATGACTCCCTCAAAACATATCTCCTGGAGGAGTACTCACGATCCCTAGCCACACGTATACCCAGCCCTTTTCAGTTCTTTCAAGAACAGTTGGGAATCAAATGGCTCCACAAGGCCTCGGGGGAAATGACCAGTATCGCTCACATGCAACAGGAAGTAGACGGCTCTCCTCGATAAGTGAGCCTACTTGTGTCCTTTGGGGTGACCCACTACCTGAACCTTTATGTACTGCTATCCCCGATATCAATACCTGATTACCAAAGTCGACGTTCTTATGGGCTGCATCTTCACTACTTTCCAGACCTTCTTCAACTCCCCCAGTGGTGACGAATAGGAGAGCTATTCAACATCAACCAAAGCATGCGTAAATGCAGTAGGATACAGACACCCGCTCTGTGACATGTTGCGAGCAGCAACAAAGTTGCCTACCACAGAAATATGCAGCCCTGAAATTTCACTAATATTTTCTTTTTTATATGATGGCAGGTACTGATTTGTAGTTTTTGGTAGCCACTGTTGGTTGAGTTCCCCACCACCATTGTCCATTCGTTGGGGGACAACATTCTAAGTTTTCTCACGTCCATCTGGTAGCTGCCAAAATATCTCATATCCCCAGCCAAATCTGTGAGACTTACATTATCGTTTGGAATCGCCAAATACCATTAGTGGTTTCTTGTTGCCGACGTAATATTCCCGATAATCATCAGGGCATTTATAGACTATGGAAAAAGCTTTAGAATTTGTCAAAACCTCAGCCGTAATGAAAGTCCTTTAAAGATATGGAATAGATGAATATTAAATTAGAATACTTGAAGACATTTATACTACAAGTGCTAATGGTCCAAAAACTACACAAAAAGAGTGAAAACATAACAATCACGAAGAGGAGTTAGACAAGGAGGCACCATCTCTGCAAAATTATTCACAGCATGACTAGAAGATGTTTTTATGAATTTAGATCAGTAAGATATAAGAAATAATGTTAATGGGAAATACCTTACCAAGTTGAAATTTGCAGATGACAGTTCTGCTTAGTTAATCATTGGAGGAATTGTAAAAGACGATAGATGTGAATAAAAAATCAGAAACGTTGGACTGAAAATGAAAAAGAGTAAAACTAAGATAATATCTAATGAAAGTGCAGAGACATTGAATAATGGTAACAATATTTTTGGATACCAACATTAAAAAAATTAAACTTTGATATGTTTCAAGAAATCGATTAATTTTTCTGGATTATAATTCGGCGCCAGTTTTTCATATATATACATATATATATATATATATATATATATATAATACTAGACAATAGATGGACATTAAGAATAACGGAGAGAGTCCCTAGAGATAACAAGAGAAACGGTGGAAGAAAGAAAAGACTTGACTGACGAGCTAATGAAACTTTCGAGTTTAGAAAGACCATACACACGCGAAAGTTCAGGGTCATATCTGAGGTCCATGTCCTGAAATGGACTAGTTACAGCTTATGAATATACACATACAACCACACAAACACACACACAGATTATATATATATATATATATAATATATATATATAATCTGCTGTAACTAGTCCATTACAGGGCAAACGCCTCCGATATGTCCTTTCAATCCCGTCTGTACATGGTCTTTATATGCCCGGCAATATATAAAGTTCGTCAATCCTTCGTATTCTCTTCCTTTTCTGTTTCTTTTGCATTCTCTAAGGATTCTTTCTGTTGTTCTTAATGTCCATTTATTATCCTTCATTATCTTTACATGTCCCTGCACATGTCCATTTCTTTCTTTTGCATGTAGTTAGTGGTCACCAATCGGTGAGGATGTCAACGCTGCGGAAAAAATTCTACTCTACTGTAATGAATTAGGATGAGAAAATATCATAACATCTTCGTTACCCTCTCACTATTAACCTTTAGTTTTGTGACCACTTATACATATATTTCTTTTGAAAATTTCCTTTTTTTTTTTTTTTTTTTTTTTTTTTTTGGTATATGAAGAAACGCCTACATGATGACAAGAACTTTTTCCGCTTTCGAATCCCGGGTTTAAAAACCGAAAAAAGTAAAAAGTTATTATGGTTGAAATGGCAAAAGTTATATTTTATAATCGCCCTAACTCTCTTAATCTTTCACTATCGACGAGGAAATAAAAAGCCAACAGTCAAAATGAGAAAGACCACCATTCTCTCAGACAAAGTTCCTGATTTTTCTCCTGATGAAAGAAAACGACTTTTTCTTCGTTTGAAAAAATTCGCGCAAAATTCATTTTTCTTTGTTATAAGTTTACCGGAAAATCTTGCAAGGACATTGTCACCCACTTTATGGACTTTAATACGGAATGAGTGTCTCTCTCTCTCTCTTTCTCTCTCTCTCTCTCTCTCCTCTCTCTCTCTCCTCTCTCTCTCTCTCTCCGGGAGACTGGGTAACTAAGTATATCTGCTTAAGAAAAATTCTCCACTCACAAGAAAATATTGTTGTTTTATTTCAATGAATGGCCAATATGAATAAGGGTCCCAGGCTTGTGAAGCATACAATTTTATATGTTATGAGTTCTCATATTCATTTGAAGGATTAGACTGAATTTTGTTTATCTATCAGTGGGTGATTTAAAAAGAAAAAGAAGCGTGGGAGTAATAACGTCAGAATTACCAATAACTAGTAATAATAATAATAATAATAATAATAATAATAATAATAATAATAATAATAATAATAATAATAATAATAATAATAATAATAATAATAATAATAATGGTAGAAATAATCTAAATATAACGCATCTGAATTAATGTATGTATAAGTATTCTGTGATATTTCTATTTATTTATGATATACTCCCTTCATTTCTCAGCATACGAAATATGTCCAATCGTTTAACGATAAATAACTTGTTTCTCCTAAACATTTCATGATTAAGAAAACATATAAACATGACTTCTATTTCAGTGGACTGAAGATTTTACCATCATAGCGTTTTCTAAAGCTTTAGATAAAAATTCATATATATAATATATATATATATATTTTATATATATATATATATATATATACATATATACTATATATATATATATATATATAAATTTATATATATATATATATATATACACATACACACACACACACACACACATATATATATATAATATATACACATACACCACACACACATATATATATATATATATATATGTGTGTGTGTGTGTGTGTGTGCATATATATATATATATATATACACACACACATATATATATATATATATATATGTATATATATATATATATATATGTATTTTATTTTATCAAAAACAAAGTCTTTGTAATTCCGTTGAATTCTCATCCTGTTAATCAATAGAAAGCTTCTTAATTTGCCTTCTATAAACTGCTGGTCAATGAAAAAAGTGTAATCTCTATAATATTTTTGTGGGAACTGATATATACAAATAAAAGAAAAATCAATAGTATTAACCAACTCTAACTTGGGAAAACAATATACCAAACCTTCTCTCAAAGGAGCAATGAAAATGGGAAAATACAAATGGAATAAATATTGAACATATTCTAAATTCTTCCACAAAGAGCCAAATCAAGACTTCACATGGTCACACCGATGAAACAATGGCAATGGCAATCAGGAGACAATAATTACTACCACAACTGATTGTAATGGAAAGATGATGAACAAGTTGAATCTGATACAACGGTCGCTTGTTCTAAATTTACAATTGAGAGAGAGAGAGAGAGAGAGAGAGAGAGAGAGAGAGAGAGAGAGAGATGGTTTAAACAATAAAGGCAATAATGCATATGTATTAAAAACTATTATTTTTTTCTTATTGTAATTATTAAAACTGTGTTAATAATTAGATAGTCAAGCAAATGCATATAGCAAAATCCTTTATAAGGTTGCTATTTAAAGTCAAACTTCTCCATATCCCCCTGCCCTGTACACCCTTTTTTTTAGTCCTTTTTTTTTCAATGTCATTCATTAATTAATTTTTCCACTTTAACTTTAGCGGTCCCATCCTTTGTCTACAGTCAACCTTCATGCGTTTTCACAACGCTTTCACATGCTCGTTCATCTTTTCATCTCATGACATGAACAAATCATTTCAATCCTCTGAATCTATCAATGTTTATTCAAAAGAATTCATTCTTTTCAATAAAAGATTAAAACTAAAATACTTTAAAAGCACTCGAATGGGTTAATAGGTTAATTCTAAAAGAAGGGAAGAATATAATCTTTCAAGTTTACCTTGCTGGGCTGATCCTCTATTAAGGTGATGATTAAGAAATTAACATTCATATCCTGTGGTGTGATACTAAGTCCCGTGTCTTTTTTTTCTTTTTTTTTCTTTTTCTTTTTTTTAGTCCCGTGACTTTTTTTCTTTTTTTTTTACCAGGATGAATATTTCCATTTTCCATATGGCTTTGAACAACATATTTATAGAGCTTATACAAATAGGAAAAACAGATGAACTAGACACAGACACCAGAAAGGAGTGAGATTTTACGGACGATATCCATTAATGAGATAACTTTTGTTCTATTTCTAGTGGATGATTAGGTAATTAAATAGATTTCATTTGTTTCATTCCCGATCGACGAAAA
Organism: Palaemon carinicauda; assembly: GCF_036898095.1. Lineage (NCBI taxonomy): Eukaryota > Metazoa > Arthropoda > Malacostraca > Decapoda > Palaemonidae > Palaemon > Palaemon carinicauda. The sequence continues at coordinate 94,398,353 of NC_090734.1, forward strand.
TTAGCTTTTATGTATATTGGTTATTGTAATTTTAAGAACTTTTATGGTTTTGTAATGTTCTTGAGATACCGTTGTTTGAAGACATTATTAGATAGTACAGTAAAATACTTTAATTGCAAGAAATCCATAATCTAAATATGTTTTTTTCGGGGAAAATAATCACATGGCTAACCAAAAGAAAAATAATTTCACATGATACCTTCTTCGTTAAGAACGAAAACTTTTGGTTTTCATAAGTCAAAAATTTATTTGTGAAAAAAAAAAAAATTATTCCACTAACTTCGAAAACTTAGATACAATTATTCAACAAATTACCACACCTACATTTTGCTGTTAAGTACTCTGGGGAAATTCTTATCTCAAAAACAATTCTGGTGAAGCTGAGTTATTGATGAGGTTATATAAGGATAGATAATTATATTACGTCAATCAGTGGCAACTATGACACATTTACAACCCTGTTATATTCTTGCCACTATTGCAGAAATAATACGACAAAACTAATAGTAAACATTTAAAAAACCTCTGTCCTTTTGGAGAAATGTTATGACGCTTAGGAATAACAATTTCCTGTGGAAATCAAAATTCATTATATATATTGAAGTGATGAAAGGTTTATATCAAGTTTTGTAATATTCCTTACTTTTGTAAACAAATGCAAGATCATATGGAGAATCTGTTAATATCTAATTTGACTGATTAGGAATTATCATTCTAGAAATAAGTGTTCTGGTATCGGTATTTTTTTATGTAATGTAAGAGAACGAGAATTTAATTTAATTAATTTATAAAAGTTTTGTTATCAAGAAGATTTGTCATTACTAAAAGACTTTTATTGGGTATGAAAGTTTAATCTTAGTTTTCCTCTACCTACCTCTACTGTTTGTTTAAAATGAATGTTATAAAACTTTCAGAACAGATAAGAAGTGAATAAAGCTAAACTGATACATGATAGAACCCAATTCTAAAAGTTACTTTATTATTTCTATTTCCGAGTAAAGCATGGAATCCAGTTTACACCAGGAGAATCATTCTCTCCAGTAACGTCATGAAGAAACTTAAAGAGATCCAACGGAAGGAGAATGAAATATAAAGGGAGATAAGGAGTATGAGGTCATTGCGTTGTACTATAAAAACAACGAGATGAAGACTCCAATAAAATAGATACAAGCTGTTGTTTTGTATTTTCAATAGATAAGGAAAGATAAAACAACAGGAACTCTTTCTGAGAGGAAACTTGTTTCTGTTTTGTGACGAGAAAAAGGATAATGAAAGATATTTCTTGTTTTCCCTGATTGTGTTTAAGAAGAGGATATTCCATTGTGTTTGAGCCCTAGAGGGAAGTTGTTTTGCCCACGTGACCAGCCATTTTTATTGATAAAACCTTGGTTGTTATCTTGAAATGCAGTCCATTAATTCAAAACTTGTTGATTTGCATGCGTTCCGGAGAATAGAAAACCATAACCATTGGTGTATTACTTTATTACTAATTAAGAAAACTTTTAAAATTGAAGCTATTCAAGAGATTATAGAGGCTTAAAGTTATGTCTATAACAGAAAGGAGAGAACGTTTTTAACTATTGGTGAGGAAAACATATTTAAATGCTGGTTGTAACATACTATCTATACATTTTTCCCATCTAGTGAACCTTAGAATTCCAACGTATTTACAAGTTTCTGAAATGTCAATTTATATATATATATATATATATATGGTATATCTGTATATTTATATATATATATATATATATATGTATATATATATATATATATATACAGATATACCATATATATATATATATATATACATGTATATATATGTATATATATATATATATATATATATATATATATATATATATATGTGTGTATATATATATATATATATATATATATATATGTATATATATATATATATATATACAGATATACCATATATATATATATATACATGTATATATATATATATATATATATTTATATATATATATATATATATATGTGTATATATATATATATATATATGTATATATATATATATATATATACATATATATATATATATATATATAAATATATATATATATATATATATGTTGTTTTTGAAAACTCACTTCCCTTTTCTTTTCCGTTTTAAAAATGTTTTTGGAATCATATAATTTATAGATCTCATTTTCTAAACCACGATTATATCCTTAACTTTTGGTAACCTTTAATCTTATGGTTCTCAAACTCAAAACCTTCATCTTTGTAATTTTCGTTTCCAAAACATAGAATTTCCCCTTGGTCGTTTTTGAAACCTTCAATCTTCGTTTTTTTCCGATACTTAAGTCCATATAGTTCACGTTTAGAAGATTCTTTTCTGGAATAGAAAGTTAGCTATCACCAGACAGCCAAATATGTAACACAAGGTGAGAGGTACGGTAGTTGTAGATTGGATTAACCGATTGTGGACTGGAGTAACCAATCCACCACTGGCTTAACTTACTGACGGTCTCTCTTGATGCAATTCTGTCTAAAATAATATATATTGTTAATTTCTAAATATCAAATTTGATGGCATCGTAAGCCATGGAGTGTACTATATTGTAAAAGTGACTAATTCTTAGTTATTAAATTTATTTTTCAGTTCATTTGTGTGTACCTGGTTGTTTACTATGCAAAATGTTGAGTA
>NC_090734.1:94406026-94426026 GCF_036898095.1 Palaemon carinicauda
TTTCTCAATTAGAAGAATTTGACCAAAGTTGTTTTTAAATGGTAAAATAAGACAGTTCCAACTGGTTAACAGGGAAGATGTCTTCACAAATCCTAAGAATTCAACGGACTTTCAAAAGGTATGATTTTTATAGAAACGTAAAAGAAAATACGTATGGAATTCGTAAATTCATAGTACCTGAAGCTTTAGTAACGCTATAGTAGTAACATCTTTAGTCCAGTGGAATATAAGTCTCATTTCTTGACATTATTGTGGAAAGTTTAGGAAAAGCAAATTAGTAATCTAATGAGGGTTATTTGTCATTAAATGATTGACTGGTATTCCGTATGCAGATATATGAAGGAATATTTTATGAATGAAGAGAAATGTCGCAGAATATAGGTAGATACATAATTACGATGCGTTATGATGATTTAATATCTATGGCCATTATTATTATCACTATCATTATTATTATCATTATCATTAACATTATTGTCATCATTTCATTATCATTATCCTTATTATTAACATTATCTTCATTATTATTATTATTATTATTATTATTATTATTATTATTATTATTATTATTATTATTATTATTATTATTATTATTATTATTAGTAGTAGTAGTAGTAGTAGTAGTAGTAGTAGTAGTATTAGTAGTAAAGATATTGGTATTTCTGACGTATTTACTCCTTGCTTCTTTTTTTCTTAATCCAAAAACTGATAGACCAAAAGAATTTAACCTAAGCCTTAAATTAAATACGAAAACTTATAATAACTAAAATTGTATGCTACATAGGCCTAAGCCTCTAATCCTTATGCATAATGGACATTCATCAAAATCAAACCAAGAACCTCTTTACAAATGTGAATTTTCTTGAGCAGATATACGTAGTTATACAGTTTTCTCTCTCAGAGAGAGAGAGAGAGAGAGAGAGAGAGAGAGAGAGAGAGAGAGAGAGACCCGGTGTCTACAAAAATCCATATATTGGTTTGGATATCTTTGCAAGGTTCTCCAGTAAACTTGCAAAAAAAAAAGAAAAAAAATAATAATAATAATAATAATAATAATAATAATAATAATAATAATAATAATAATAATAATATTAATAATAATAATAATAATAATCTTGTCAATTCCTCAAACGAAGAAAAAGTAATTTTTTTTTCATCAAGAGCAAAATCCGAAACTTTATAATAAAATTTTCTTAGCTGTTTGTGTTTCATTTTCAACGTTGAAAATGAGACATAGAGAGAGATAGGATGATAATAAGGAATTATAATTTTTCACATTTTTAACTTAAATAATTCTTAGTTTTCTTGTATTTTATATCCGGACTTCTAGTAAGAAGAATTCCAAAAGAGTGAAAAATCTAAAAGAAACGAATTTACGTGTAGTCACACAGAAAAAGGTTAATACTCGAATGGTAACCAAAATTTTACCCTATTTTCCTATCCCTATTCATTACCGTAGCTCTAGTATTCTCTCCGTATGCATGGTGACGACTAACAATATGTAAGAGATAGAAGTCAATGTATAGGTGATAAAAAGACAATAGGATATTATTGATGGATAATGAGAATAACAAAACGAACGCCTAGAGATTACTTAAGTAACAGGGAAGGAAAAAAATAGGAATGATTGCCGAACTATAAAAAAAAAAATCCTGGCATAGAAAATACCATACAGAGACTAGAGTGGAGTGGCATATCAAAGGTCATATTTTAATATGTATATATGTATGTATACACAAACAAACACACACATACACACACACACACACACACACATATATATATATATATATATATATATATATACATAATATGGTATGATGACAGTTCTTTTTTAGGTATGGTGGTGTACCAACCGTGTGTCACACAATTGTACATAATTACTTTGTATATATTATGCTTGTATCTGCGCTCTTCCCTCGCAGTAAAAAGAACCTGAATGATCATGTCTCCGGTTTTGCTCTGTAATATTGTCTGTCTATCGAAAATGTTATGTCCTGTTGCCTTGAGGTTTTGTATATAAAGGAGAGTGTTCCTTAATAAACAACTCAGTTGATTGCATCCTGCCTTTGAGTTCACAACCCTCTCTCGACCGTCACATTGGTGACCCCGGAAGTCGACTCGCTCCCACCGCCTTCCACCCCCACCCCCTCGCCCCTTCATCGTTGGTACTATGGCAGACTCTACGGCAGTTGGTGCTGCGGCCACTCCATTCCAAACTTTCATCGTTTGCCAGCAGAGACGCGTTTGCTTGGTTTCAGCGCGCAGAAGTCCAGTTTTGTATCAGAGGCGTGACTCGCTCAACCACCAAAGCAGATTATGTTCTCGCGGCGATACCCAAGGACACCTTCCCAGAAATATCCGACTGGCTTTGTGAAAAAGGAGACACCCCATAGCGTATGACGCCCTCAAAACATACCTTTTGCAGCAGTACTCGCCGTCGCTAGCCGCCCGTATAGCAAAGCTTTTTCAGCTCTCGCAACAACCGTTTGGGGACCAAAGGGCTTCGCTTGCCCTCAGGGAAATGACCAGTATCGCTCGCCTTCAACCTGCCGCAGACGGCTCTCCTTGTGAGGTGAACCTACTTCGTGCCCTTTGAATACGCCGTTTACCCGAACCTGTATGCGCTGCCATATCCGATATCGATAGTTTACCCATAAAGGACTTGATGACCAAAGCCGACGCCCTTATGGACAGCCACTTCAAGACCTCCATCAACGCCTCCACCCCTGACGACGAGTATGGCTATTCAACGTCAACCAAAGCTGACATGAATGCCGTAGGACATACACGGCTACCACGTGACGTGCCGAAGCGGCGATAAAGCCGCCCACTACCCACCAATCGCTCGCGCCCCAACGAACGACTTCTACAGCCACTTAATACCTCCCATCCGCCGCAGTTTTGCTACTACCACTTCAGATTCGGGGCAACTGCGAAGAAATGTGCCAAGGATTGTCAGTGGCTAAAAAATGTGTAAGTAGGCCATCGCTTGTGGCGGTGGGCCCTCCCCTGTTTCTAATCTTTTCTTTTTATAGGATGCAGGAGACGGGCGTGCAATTTTTTGGTAGACACGGGGTGCCTGTCGTTCTCTTTTTGCCAAGGAAACTCTTCAAGGGACGACGTAGTCTGTCTACATCTGCCGACGTCCGCTTGGTAGCTGCCAACGGATCGGCCGATACCCACCTACGGTTACGAGAACCTCACATTATCGTTTGGAAACGGTAAATTCAATTGGAAGTTTCTCGTTGCTGACGTCACAATGCCAATCCTCGGTGCGGATTAACTCTCTCATTTCCACCTTCTGGTCGATGTCGCCCCACCGACGATTGGTCAACGCAGACTCGTACTTGTCGACACCTCTTCAACCCGCCCCCTCTAACCTCGCTCTCCACATCAGATCACCCCACGGATGCCTAAGACCACCTCCTCACGTCTTACCCGGAGGTTTTCTGTCCAAAACTTCGCCAAACGCCCACGGTTCCTGCCAAGCATGGTTATATATCACCATATCAAGACGACGGGACCCCCAGTCTTCGCAAAATTCAGACGTCTGGCACCTCGAACGATTGGCAGCCGCCAAACAGACGTTCGCCAAAATGGAGGAAATGGGCCTTTGACAAAAGGCCTCCAGCCCATGGTCGTCACCCTTACACATCGTTCTGAAGAAAGACGGCTCCCTCCGTCCGTGCGGGGATTACAGGCGCCTGAACATGCAAACAGAACCGGATCACTACCCCCTCCCAAACATTGCCGACGTGACCTCCTACTTGCACAAAGCAAAGGTTTTCTCTACGCTCGACCTCCTGAAGGGGTATTATCAGGTGCCTATGAACCCAGAAGACATCCCCAAGACCGCCATCACCACTCGGTTTGGTACAACCACCTTCAATTACTCCTGTTTTCGCCTTCGTAATCCTGGGGCAACGTTTCAACGTCTCATGGATGGCATCTTAGGGGACCTCCCTTTCTGTGTATGTTATGTGGACGACATACTTGTGTTCTCCTCCTCAAAAGAGGAACACCTCCGTCACCTGCGCATCGTGCTCGACCGCCTGCAACAAATCGGCCTTGTAGTCCGGTACGACAAGTGTACCTTTGGCGCCAACGAAGTGTCGTTCTTAGGGCACCGTATCACTCCTGAAGGAGTCCATCCCCTCCCTGAGAAGGTAGCAGCTGTTCAGAACTTCCCCGCGCCCTCGATCGTCAAAGCTCTGCAGAAATTCTTGGGCATGATCAACTATTATCACCGTTTTCTGCCAGCCATTGCCGCCACTCTTGCGCCCTTCTACTCATACCCTCAAGGGCAAGCCAAAGGACCTGAAGTGGGGTCCCCTTCAAGAAGCAGCCTTCTGCAATGCAAAGAAGGCCCTATCAACTGCTGCGGCTCTCACTTTTCCTATCCCACACGCCCCTCTCCTTCTCTCCACCGATGCCAGCGACGTCGCTATTGGTGCAGTACTCGAGCAGGTGGTCAAAGGCTCGCCCCACCCATTGGCCTCCTTCAGCAGAAAACTGTCCAAGGCAGAATCGGGTTATTCTACCTTCGATCGAGAATTGCTGGCGGTGCACTTGGCTGTCCGTCACTTTCGCCATTTCTTAGAATGTACGCCCTTCGTCATTCGTACAGACCACATGCCTCTCGTGCACGCCTTCACTCGACAGTCTGACGCCTGGTCCGCCCGTCAACGCCTACATCTCTCCGCCGTGGCTAAATACAATTGCACCCTCAAATACGTCCCTGGGAAAATGAATCCCGTTGCCGATGCCCTGTTAAGAAACACGTTGGCTGCCGTTCAACTGGGATTGGATTACAACGCCCTGGCTGAAGCCCAACGACAGGATCCAGAGTATCAAGCTTGTAGGACATCCTGCACGTACCTCCGTTGGGAAGACTTTCCCCTCAAAGACTCCAACACCACCTTCCTCTGTGACGTCAGTACTGGTAGACCGCGACCTTGGATTCCTGCTCCCATGCGCCGACAGGTGTTTGATTTAATTCACGGCCTTTCACATCCCTCGTGCCGTTCTAATGCACATCTGCTGAAGGCAAAGTTCTTTTGGCACGGCATTTCTAAGGATGCCAAGGATTGGGTCCACGCCTGTACTTCTTGCCAAACTTCCAAAGTACATCGACACACGGATTCAGGAGTGGGCACCTTTCCTCAACCTCAGCGTCGTTTCGCACACATTCACGTCGACGTTGTAGGCCCCCTACCCACATCACAAGGACATCGTTACCTCTTTACCGTCATCGACTGCTCCACTCGTTGGCCTGAAGCCATTCCCATGGAAACTGCAACGTCCGCCTCATGTACATCTGCCTTACTCTCTGGATGGATTTAAAGATTCGGTATCCCTGAGCATATTACTTCTGACAGGGGAACCACTTTCACCTCTCAATTGTGGACATCATTAGCGAATCTCCTGGGCATCACCCTACATCAGACAACGGCCTACAACCCCGCTGCCAATGGAATGGTTGAACGTTTTCATCGCACCCTCAAAACAGCTTTGATGTCCCGCTGTAAGGATTGCAACTGGTTTACTCAGCTTCCCTGGGTCCTCCTGGGACTAAGGACCACTCCTAAAGACTCCCTCGACGTCTCGGCAGCTGAAATGGTGTATTGCGACCCGTTGGTCGTCCCTGCCGAATTTTTTCCTTCTACAACCTCCTCCGACGATCTCCAGAGCATACGTCACGTCGTGGGAAAATTTACTCCGTGCCGCCAGACTTACAAGCCCCCAGCGAAGCATCACATACCAACGGACTTGCACTCTGCAACTCACGTCTTCCTGCGCAACGACATTAGCAAGTCACCACAAACGCCCCCTTACACGGGCCCTTTCCTTGTGATCCGACGCAGTCCGAAAGCATTCCTACTAAACATTCGAGGCAAAGAAGACTGGGTCTCCATTGATCGTCTAAAACCTGCTTATCTTCTGCCAGATGACCCGCCTATAGTTCACCTCTCTAGATCAGGGCGCCCTATTTAACATGTACAGTATGTCATTTTTTGGGGGGGGAGCCATATACCAACCGTATGTCACGCAATTGTACATAATTATTTCGTATATATTATGCTTGTATCTGCGCTCTTCCCTCGCACTAAAAAGAACCTGAATGATCATGTCTCCGGTTTTGCTCTGTAATATTGTCTGTCTCTCGAACATGTTATGTCCTGTTGCCTTGAGGTTTTGTATATAAAGGAGAGTGTTCCTTAATAAACAACTCAGTTGATTGCATCCTGCCTTTGAGTTCACAACCCTCTCTCGGCCGTCACAGTGGGCTGTCACACTATTTTATTATATTCTTCATAAGGTATGATATGCCGTCAAATTAGTTCTTCATTTGATATATTATGCAGCCACACTAGTTCTTTATAAGGTATGGTAGGCTACCACAAAAGTTCTTTATAAGATATGCCATGGTGTGACACCAGTTCTTTATAAGATACGGTCCACCGTCACAATAGTTCTTTAAAAGACATTGTCGTCACACTAGATCATGGTAACATATGGTATACAATCATACCAATTCTTTATAAGATATGGTATGATGTCACATTAGTTCCTTATAAGATATGGTACGCGGGTGACACTAGTGCCCAGTAAAGCAGAAAATACCATCAACCAGTTTTCACTGTTTCGACCGAGAACATTTCATTCGGAAAGTCGTTCCAAGGTTCATGGGTGTCGTTAATCGTAATGTTAGAGGGAAATTGGAGTTACGATTTTGGTTTGCCCTTATTTCCCACATTTACTTCCAAATTTAATTTTATATTGTCTTCATCCTCATCTTCATTCTTTTACGACTTGCCTTTATTATTTCATCTTTAGAGTTTTATCTTTTTCTTTTTCATATTTTTACTCATTCTTGGATCAAGTTCGATTTTATACTTTTATGCAACTTTTTCCTGCTTTCCTCTGTAGTAGAAAATGAACTGACTGACATCGAGTAAAATTTATATTTGTATTAGTGAACCCTGGATGAATCTCTCTCTCTCTCTCTCTCTCTCTCTCTCTCTCTCTCTCTCTCTCTCATTTGGCATTATATTATCTAAACTGTTAATCAGTCAAAATTTTTACCAATAATTTATCTCTCTCTCTCTCTCTCTCTCTCTCTCTCTCTCTCTCTCTCTCTCTCTCTCTCTCTCTCTCTCTAAAAACCTGTTTATTGCAACTGAACATTCGTATACTTTCTTAATACGAAAAGCCCACATTCTTAGTTTGTTGAATAACATAATCTTTGTTGATATTAGAATTCCTCCAGAGTTATCGTTTAGCGCATAAAGTCATCTATAATAGATTCAAGAGAACCAAAAATATCTGAGCTATTTTGTGAATGCTTCTTCAATATTCATCTCTGCTTTTAATTCTTCTCACTTATTCTGGTGAAGAAATTATTTTGATCATGATAAAAAAGGAATACTTGCTTGATTAACCTTATTTGTTTATTGATTAAAAATAGAACGAGATATGTCTTAAGAATTTCAACTGTAAAATCACGATTCTTTAAAATTACAGATATATTCAAGGCATTGATGTATATTGGCATGAAAATGTTAAAAGAGGATTTCTGTTTTTTCGGGATAATGTCAATGTCATGGGTCTAAACCATAAGAATTATTGATCACATATGACACAAAGAAATAAAGCGCATTCTCCAGGAATTATTGGCAGCATGCAATACAAATATATAAAATAGAATTTCCTAAGAATTACTGACAAAATCCATAATACACAACAAGTGGATTTCCTAAGTAATACTGAAGTATTACAAACAAACACAAAACTCGACCCATACAACAGAAGATACGATATCATTACGTCATGGTATTATCTCACAGTCTAATATTGCAGACAAGAGAACAAAGTTATAGCGTCGTTGTCTGTCTAGGAATGTCATTCCGACCAGACAGGGAATCATCATTTCAGTTCGCCAAATCTCTGATGGAAGGACGGGAATAGGCCGTAATGGAAATGTAGTGGCGATGTAGAGAAAGTTTAATTTATCGAAAAGGGATTATATGTTTTATTTATAGCAATCGATTGGTTTATGAATTACCATTTTAGCATATTTGCAAGAGTGGAGTGTTGTCCACACACAGAGTATAGAGGAACGTATAAATATCCTCTCTCTCTCTCTCTCTCTCTCTCTCTCTCTCTCTCTCTCTCTCTCTCTCTCTCAGTGATTCATACACAAGTGATATCTACTATTCTAACTTTCAATGCACCTTTTTTCAGCGTATGAGAATGAACAATATAAGTAGCGCACAAATAACAATGTAGCTCATTATAAGTGTAGCGCATATTAACGTATGATTAGTATAAGAGTACCGTATATGAGAGCTGAGTAACATATACGTGGATGCTAGTGTACATAAGGGAGCAATGACTTCATGGATCAGGCTCATGATTATTGGCCAGTTAGCAATGACGTCATGTGTCAACCTGCTTATATTGACATATCGTAGATAAACTATAAAAGGAATAAAGACATAAAAAAGCTGGAAATTTTATATTAGAAAGCATAATAGATTTTCTATACAACACAGTTTTCGTAGCCTATTGGATTACGTGTCTGCTTCACGATCTGTTGGACGAGGGTTCGAGACTCCTTCAAACTAGATAGTATCTTGTAGTGAATGTTTTGAGAGAGAGAGAGAGAGAAGAGAGAGAGAGAGAGAGAGAGAGAGAGAGAGAATTCAAAACTGTTCAATCATATTAATTGGTAATCTCATACAAGTGTAAGTCACGAGCTTAATGCAGGTGTTTAATATCACGTGAAAAGCTTCCGTAACAGGTATTCATTAATTCAGTCTGTTTATTTTGGTTTATTTACTTTTATTTATTCCGCATTGTTCGTTTCTTTCACAAGTTAACTAAACTTCAAAGATTCCACAAAGGAAGATTGAAATTCAGTAGAAAATACACTGCAAAGAACAGACAATCTGACCCAACCACTAATGTTGCTAATTTAACTGGGGCCATATCAGATGAAATTCTGCCTCCACATTCTCACAAGTGCGACAGGGAAAAAAGCCCGAAATAACTCGTTGCAGTTTCATAGAGGACGAAGAGAACCAGAAGATGAAGATGTTGAAATAGTACAGAATGAAGCCACCTTTTGGGGTAAGATAATCTTGAAGTGACAACAATGAGTATGTCTTACATTGACAAGCATCTAATAAGGGGCGGTAGTATGTACGCTTACTATCAACAAGGACTACCACTAGCGTATGGAAATGCATTTACCGTACTATTATAAACTTTTTCCCAATGGCGAAACGAGCTATTCCAGGAGCAAAAACAATGAAAATTTAATTTTTGCTTATTTTTTTGCGGCTGGAATACATGGCAACCTTGAATCCCAGGAGTAAACGAAAAAAAAAAAATCAAATATACTAACAGGGACAATGTAGAACGAAAATTATCCCAGTCAAATTGAGTTCACTGAGAATACGATGCTATTTTCTGAAATTTTTAAAATTTGGCTAAAAGTAACTACACCGATATAGTCATACGGTCCGATTGTCATAGGATTTGTTTGCTACAATTACTACAGAAAATCTATGGCTTTGTAGATATATAATGAAAATCAATAAAACAAATAATAAAAAACCTGTAACAGCTGACATTGACTTTAAAATACCAATTATTAAACTAAAACAGATACCCTGTTCATGCACCTGATATTCTAGTATTTTAAAAACGTGTCTTTTTAAAATGTTTAAATGTCATTCATTAGCAGCATATGCAGGAGACCGGACAATATACTAAAGACCAACCCTATGTACATAAGATCATTGCATTAGCCACACTTCTACCAATCTACGACCAATGAGGATAAGCAATGACTACTAATGTGGGTAAACATAATGGCTCCCCCAAACCCACCATCCCTAGCTACACGGACGTTGAGGTTGCGGACATTATTAGAAACTATCAGACTTGAGCGGAGATAAATGTACTTACATAGTAATAGTATGTTTTGATGACGTATATTTCCTGATATATGACACATTTCACGGAATATATGAGATGGAAACTATTCCTCACTATTATAAAACCTTCCAGTTAACGGAGTTCTGAAATACCATCCTGTTGAAGAAAATATTTAATGGAAAAAATCTAACAGTGTGTGCATACCAAAGATCAAGGTTTGAAAACAGAAATATGTCATTATTGTTGTTTAAAACGCACAGAATTCTCTACAGAAAAATATTCATAAAAGGAAGCTGAGGAGAATGTTGAAGGGGGCTCCTTGTGAGGCTGGAAAGGAAACACCATATTGAAATATCCTAATTTCTATTGAAAAAATGAAATAAAAGTATAAAATACAACAGGCAGGAAACACGTCGGCCATGGGTGATGAACAAAAATATAAACATGACTGTGTGGTGCCCACAGGCAGGAAAGTACAATATTACCGTGTTCTCGGGGCGTTGCCAAACTCAATATTACAGTAAATAAGTATGCATAATAACATGATAATACAATGCATTAACATATATAAGTACATAGGGTGTGCATTCATTTTATGGGGTTGTGTTAAGGGACGTAGGGAGTTATCTTGGATATTTTACTCTTCTTTTAAAAAATACAAGACTACTCATGTCGGAGATTACCAATCAGTATTGCAATTAAATTTTGCATAAGTGTTCTTAATTTTAATATATTTCCACTTTCTTCCAGATTCAAAATATTCCTTTGAACTGTGAATGTACTATAATGAATTAGATCACTTCTATGCTTCTACAGGCGGGTTCTGATACATCAGTGATGTCTGACTTTCATTGGTTGGCCCTCATCTGAGCTTCGGGTAACTTCACCGAAATCTTGGATCTAGATGCAGTTATTGGTAGCAGGCTCAGTTTGCGGAATGAGATTATAACTTCGACTAGGGTCCATCAAATCTATTACATTAAACTTCCCCGAACTCCCTCGAGAGAGAGAGAGAGAGAGAGAGAGAGAGAGAGAGAGAGAGAGAGAGAGAGAGAGAGAGAGAGAGAGAGAGAGAGAGGAGATTATTTTATGGAAACTGAAAAGAGTGACATAACCACCTTTCTTATGACGTCATCCCTGTTATAGTCACTCTGTCTGCGTATATATCTTTTCACATAATTTCAAAGGAGAAAAAGATTAACCTTTTTTCCATCAATGTTTTATTTGAGAAAACCGTAACGATCGTTCATTATCAAAAAGTCAATCTAACCACGACGTAAGGATAATTCTTCTTCTTCTTCTTCTTCTTCTTCAATAAATGAAAAAAAAGATACGTGACCTCTACGACTGCACGTAATAAGAAAATACAACCAGCAGATGAAGTGAAAATAAAAGATTACGTTAAAGAAGCAGCATTCTAGGATTTCCAAAAAATAATAGATGGACATAAGTCGTGGAATATGACTGCCATTAGAAATAAGGATGGGTGGTAAGCAATGGAAAGTGTTGAGGATATTAAAAGAGAATTTTAACTTTAATATACTATTATTATTATTATTATTATTATTATTATTATTATTATTATTATTATTATTACTTGCTAAGCTACAACCCCCAATTGGAAAAGCAGAATGTTATAAACCCATGGGCCACATCTGGTAAAATAGCCCAGTGAGGAAAGAAACAAAGGAAACAATGTTTCTAGAACAGTAACAACATTAAAATAAATATTTCCCATATAAAGTATAAATAATTTTAAACACGACCAGAAGAAGAGAAATTAGACAGAATAGTGTGCCGGAGTGTACACTAAAGCAAGAGAACTCTAACAAAAGACAGTGGAATACCATGGTACAGAGGCTATGGTACTACCCAAGACTAGAGAACAATGGTTTGATTTTGGAGTGTCCTTCTCTTAGAATAGCTACTTTTTATCCTAACCAAGAGCAAAGTAGCCAACTGAACAGTTACAGTGCAGTAGTTTTAACTCACCTCCTTGTGTGAAGAAAGAATTGTTTGGTAATCTAAGTGCTGTTAGGTGTATGAGGACAGAGGAGAATATCTAAAGAATAGGCCAGGACTATTCGGTGTATTGGTAGAGAAAGGGAAAGGGAACCGTAACCAGAGAAAATGATCCAATGTAGTACTGTCTGGCCAGTCCAAAGGACCATATAAATCCCTAGTGGTAGTATTTCAACGGGTGGCTGGTTGCCCTGGACAACCCTACTACCTGCTTAAGTTAGAAATGGGTAAAACAGAAATTAAAAGATTAGCTGAAAAAGTTAATAAATTAGCATTTGGGTGGGGTGATGGAAAAAAGCAAACTAGAAAAAGATACTATAATGAAGACAAACTCAACGAGGATTAGATGTAGTTTTACTATCGCTGAAAAATAGAATTCAATAAGCCGCTAAGAAATGAACAAGGAAATTATTAAAAACATAGGCTAACGCAGGAAGAGTATCGTGATAGAAAATATAAATTAAATAGAAATTAGAAAGTTGAGTTTTGTAAATGATGTTAGCAGTAGAGATTAGAAAGGTGAACTTATCATTAAGTAAACTGTAATCGTAACCAAAGCTAGGTAGAATATGATATGCTTAAAACAAAATTATAGAAACTAGAATTAAAATTAGAGACAGTGAGTTGTACAGAGAAGCAGACGATGCAACAAAAAAACTTTATCTCTAAAGAATAAATAAAATTTTGAATCAAACAGCATAGAATTAAATAGATTATAATTGTCAACCATTCAAGCTGAATGATATATTAGACAAGCTAAAGAAGTTGGAAATAAATCTCTGCTGACCCTGTACCTGGTGACTAATGCCAATGAACTCTCTGCAAATTGCAGCGATTTTCTCCTACACATCTAGTAGTGTTCCCAGAATTGTTTTGTTGTGGATTGTGCAACGAGGAACCTAGAACCCGGGATCATTTTATATTCATTAATTGGAGGAAAAGAGAAGTAGGATTACATTTCCTTCCTAAATGAAGAGTAACTATTTATGAATAGCTCGTTGAAGAGAGAGAGAGAGAGAGAGAGAGAGAGGAGAGAGAGGAGATGAGAGAGAGAGAGAGAGAGAGGAGAGAGAGAGGAGAGAGAGAGAGAGAGAGAGCTATATCAGACTTTATCCTGAGATTGTGAAGGCGAAAACAGTCTCTTTCAATTCTAGGCAAATTGCAATAATTTTTTGTCAAGATAATTATGGAAGATTTCTCAGTAATTTTCATTTATCTGCCTAAAACTTTTCCGTTCTACTAATTAGCCCACATAGGCCTAGCTGCCGAAGAGAATCGGTATGTTATCCATTATTACACCTGATGTGCTCCTAAGGTCTAAATCGAGAGAAATCGTTGTTGAGAGAGAAGAAGCGACTCATCTCTACCTTTAGAAGGAAAGTCCCACCGTCAAAGACATTGATGGAGTGGTTCCTATGGGATACATACGAAGTCAATATGAGAGAAGGTCATTCATCTTCACCTCCTAGGGTATAGAGAGTAGGTCAGGGAAAGCTTTCCATGAAAAAGATGAGCAAAAAGTTCTTGTGATACCTATGAAAAAACTAAGGTAAACAAAAAAGTTATCCAGAACCTGTCAATTACAACAATATTTACCATTGATTTGATTCCTCAGCTGGCTTATGTATAGATTTTTTATATTAGAACTTCATTAAAAATTCAATTCCCATAACTTTTGGGCTTCATTTAGGTTACCTTTTTTTCTGATTATTTTTCAACTTTTTTACATGTGGTGTCGTTGGAGAGTATGAAACTGCAAGAAAATAACGACGAGATTACATCCCCGCCCATCAAAAACATAAGAATACTCATCTCATACCTCTTATAATAGCTCATACTAATGATGTATTGAAAATAAATTTTTAACGCAACTAGCCAATTTCAAAATATTCAAAAGACATTAACATAAATCTAAAATAAACATTATATAAAGGCTCTAGATATAATTTTTCAGTCACAGAAATTTAAATTTTAAAAAGTTTGAGGTTTTTTTTCGGTATATATATACATATATATATACTATATATATATATATATATATATATATATATATTATATATATATATATATATATATATATATATATATATATATATATATATATATATATATATATACCAAGGCACTTCCCCCCAATTTTGGGGGGTAGCCGACACCAACAATGAAACAAAACAAAAGGGGGACCTCTACTCTCTATGTTCCTTCAGCCTAATCAGGGAGCTCAACCAAGTTCAGCTGGTACTGCTAGGGTGCCACAGCCCAACCTCCCACATTTCCACCACAGATGAAGCTACCTCCGCGGTCATCTAAGGCACCGGAGGAAGCAGCAGGGCCTACTGGAACTGCGTCACAATCGCTCGCCATTCATTCCTATTTCTAGCACGCTCTCTTGCCTCTCTCACATCTGTCCTCCTATCAACCCAGAGCTTTCTTCACACCATCCATACCACCCAAACCTTGGCCTTCCTCTTGTACTTTTCCCATCAACTCTTGCATTCATCACCTTCTTTAGTAGACAACCATTTTCCATTCTCCTCAACATGGCCAAACCACCTCAACACATTCATATCCACTCTAGCCGCTAACTCATTTCTTACACCCGTTCTCTCCCTCACCACTTCGTTCCTAACCCTATCTACTCGAGATACACCAGCCATACTCCTTAGACACTTCATCTCAAACACATTAAATTTCTGTCTCTCCATCACTTTCATTCCCCACGACTCCGATCCATACATCACAGTTGGTACAATCACTTTCTCATATAGAACTCTCTTTACATTCATGCCCAACCCTCTATTTTTTACTACTCCCTTAACTGCCCCCAACACTTTGCAACCTTCATTCACTCTCTGACGTACATCTGCTTCCACTCCACCATTTGCTGCATACAAATATATATATATATATATATATATATATATATATATATATATATATATATATATATATATATATATATATATATATATATATATATATATATATATATATATACATATATATATATATATATATATATATATATATATATATATATATATATATATATATATATATATATATATATATATATATATATATATATATATATATTCATACATTAATGTAAATGGTTTTCCTTAAATAAATTCTATATAAGCCATTATTATCGACAAAACTCATGGGAGACAGCCAAGTATACGTAGCCAGAACTTATTGTGGGCAGATTATGGGCAAAACTTTATCGACATAAGATATCTATATCCTTTTTATTTGTTTTATTTCTCCATTCTTCGTTGTTCCTCTAAAGTTAATAATTAAAGTAGTAGTCCACAGCATTATAGTGTGGTTAGTATATAAGAGTACGGCAACTATATTTTTTCCCTCCCTAAGCGCTTTTCTCTTGGGTTAGAGTTCTCTTGCTTCAGTGTACACTTGGGCAGAGTATTCTATCTAATTTTTATGCTCTTGTTTTGTTAAGGGTTTTATAGTTTATATAGGAAATATTTATTTAAATGTTGTTACTGTTCTTAAAGTATTTAATTTTTCCTTGTTTCCTTTCCTCACTGAGCTATTTTTCCTTGTTTGAGCCCCTGGGCTTATGGCATTCTGCTTTTTCCACTTAGTGTTGTAGCTTAGCAGGTACTAATAATAATAATGATAATAATAATAATAATAATAATAATAATAATAATAATAATAATAATAATAATAATAATAGCATTGCCAGAAGCCACAACCCCTTCCATCCCTTAATTGGGTCCATTAAGGAAAAATCCCCCATTTTAGAAAAGAATGAAGCCATTTCCTACTGTATGTTTCAGTATTGCCATATGACGAGTATCTGTTTTCAATAAACTATTTCAAAGGATTTATTTTGCCTAATTGATTTATGACTTTACGATTGTTGGGCCTAGAATGGAGTTTCCAATACTTTAGGCTTTAGTTGCGTGTTACTGATTTTATACAAATAACCCGAATACCCACCAAAATATGTGAGGTTGGATGAGGGTATTTCAAAGTTTTGTTTATTTATTAATTACTTTTTATCCACATCAATGTAAAAATATAACCAAGTTCCTCTTCTTTTGCGCGAGGAAGCTATACAAAATTATATTTTAATAATTAATATAAGACAAATAGTGGGATATGTAGACGTGGAAGATCTGGTTATAATTAAGTCACCTCGTTTACGGTAAACAATACAGCTTATACATAGAGGATGAATTAAACTGTAATCCGGTATTTTAGTTCAATAACAACCAAGCGTGTGAATCTCTCTCTCTCTCTCTCTCTCTCTCTCTCTCTCTCTCTCTCTCTCTCTCTCTCTCTCTCTCTCTCTCTCTCTCTCTCTCTCTCTCCACTTATGAAGCTTTTTTTAATTACGTTATTAATAAATAAGTTGCAGCAACAAAAATCCAACACAGTTCAGTAAGAAGAATCACATTAATATAAACCCTTCCCCTAGAGACTACAGACATACTTTTGAAGAAGCACTAAGTCATATAACTTAACAAACACAACAGTAAAGGATAGATTTTATTCGTAGACTTTGACGGACATATCGTAAATTATCCAGGATATATCTTCACGGATTTATGATCAAAGGGTTATAATCCTATTAAATGATTGGCAATCCACAAATAATGACAGTCGCATGGTGACCTGACATTATCGACCAAACTTCATGGAATGTTTTCCAGTTAGTTTTTTTTTTATATACCTAGAATCTTTAACTATTGAGGATATCAAACTTCATTTATCTTTTCGAGACATTCTGGTTAATGATTTGGTCATCACAAGTGATGAAACCAGGGTTGCTGTCAATGGTCAAAAAACGTGTAATCGCTTGCGGCGATGGTCTCCCATGTCACTAATCTTTTCCCTTTACGTGACTCGTGTACGGGTATGTGATTTTTGTAGACTCGAGTGCTTGCCGTTTTCTTCTGCTAAGACCACTGTCCAAGACACGATGTAATCTGTCTAAGTCTGCCGACATCCACCTGATAGCTACCAATGGATCTGCAATACCAACCCACGGTTATGAAACCCTCACATTATCGTTTGGAAGCCGCCAAATATATTTGAAGTTTCTCGTTCCTGGAATCACATTGCCAATCCTCGGTGCGGATTTCCTGTCACATATCCATCTCCTGGTCGATCTAGCTCACTGACAGTTAGTCAGCGCGGATTTGTACTTGTCGACGTCTCTCCAACAAACACTCTTCGACTAGCTCTCCACATCAGCGCACCCACGAATAACTAAGCCCACCCCTCACATCGTACCCGGAAGTTCATTTGAAAGCCGCTAAACAAACGTTCGCTGAAATGGAAAAACTGGGCCTTTGTCTAATCCCTCAAGCACGTGGTCATCACCCTTACATGTCGTCCTGAAGAAAGATGTGTCTATGCATCAGTGTTTAGATTTAAGTGCCCTGAAGATAAAACAGAACAGGGTCACTAACCCGTCCTAAACATTGTAGACATGACTTCCCACTTGCACAAAGTGAAGACTTTCTCAATGCTCGATATCCTGAAGAGGTATTATCAGATCCCCATGAATGAAAAAGGTATCCCCAAGACCACCATCACCCACCCTCTTTGGTACATACAACTTAAATTACTCCTGTTTAGCCCTTCATAATCTTGAGGCCATTTGTGTATGTCACTTGAACAGCTTCAAAGGGGACTTCCCCTAATGTGTATGTTACGTGGAGGACATACTTCTCTTCCTCCAAAGAGAAATACTTCCGTCATCTACAAATCGTGCTTGACGAATTACAACAGAACGGTCTTGTAGTCCGGTCCAAAAAGTGTACTGTTGGCACCAACAAAGTATCGTTCTTAGGGCACCGCTTCCCTCCTGAAAGGATCCACCCCCACCTTGAAAAGGTAACAGTCTTTATGAACTTCCCCATGGGAAAGCCAAAAGACCTGAAGTGGGTTCCCCTTTAGGAAGTGGCTTTCTGCAAAGCAAAGAATGCCCTATCAACCAGTGCTGCTCTCACTCTCCGTGTGCCACACTGCACCTCTCCTTCCCTCCACTGATGCCATCAACGTCAATACTGTGGCAATCCACGAGCAGGTGATCCTCCGCTCGCACTGCCCATTGTCCTTTTTCGGTACAAACCTCTCTAAGGCAAAATCCGGCTACTCTACCTTCGACCGCGAATTGCTGATGGTGCACTTGGCTGTCCGTCACTTTTGCCACTGCCTTGATGGTATGCCCTTCATCATTCGCAGGGATCACGGGCCTCTTTTGCAAGCCTTCAATTGACAGCCCGATTCTTGGTCCGCCTGTCAATCCCGAAATCTTTCTGCTGTCACTGAATTAGATTTTACCATTCAGCATGTCCCAAGGAAAATTAGTCACGAGGTTGAGGGCCTGTCAAAAACACATTGACTGCAAATCAGCTGGGATTGTATTTCAACGCCTTGACAGAAGCCCAACGAAAATACCCAGAGTACCTTGCATTTCAGACATTATGCACATCCCTACATTAGGAAGACGTCCTCTTGAGGAATCCAATACCACCCTCTTCTGTGACGTAAGTACTGGTAGACCTAGATTGTGGATATCTTCTCCCATGCGCTGACAGATGTTTGATTTCATTTACAGCCTTTCACATCCTTCGCACTGTTCTACTGCACAGTTGCTAAAGACAAGGTTCATTTAGTATGGCATTTCTAATGATGATAAGGATTGGGTATGTTCCTGTACTTCATGCCAAACCTGAAAAGTACATCGACAACGAATTCAGGAAGGGGCACCTTTTCACAACCTCAGAGGCTGATGTTCATGTTGATGTTGTATGTCCTTTATCCACATCCCAAGGACATTGTTACCTGTTTACCATCATTGACCGCTCCATTCGCTGCAGCAAAGCCATTGCCATGGGAAGTGCAACGTCCACCGCGTGTATATCTGCCTTAAATGGATGGAGAGCGAGATTCGGTATCCCGAGTATATTACTTCCAACAAGGGTACCCCTTTCACTCTTTAATTGTGGACATCATTAGTGAATCTCCTAATTATCATTCTTATTCAAGCAAACGCATAAATCCCTGCAGACAACGGTACGGTTGAATGTTTTCATAATTCCTTCAAAGAAGCTTTGATGTCTCGCTGCAAGCACTCCAACTCCCTTGGGTCATCCTGGAACAAAGGACCACTCTTAAAGATGCCTCAGATATATCGGCATCTGAAATGGTGTATGTCAATCAGTTTGTTATCCCCTGCCAAATTGTTTTCCGTCTGCAACATCCTCTGACAATCTCCAACACCTCTGTCACCATGTGGGAAAATATGCATTCGGCAAAGCATGTTTTCCTGTGCAACGACTAGCAAGCCAACGTTAATGACCTTTTACACAGGGCCTTTCATTGTGATATGTCATATTCTAAAGGCATTCCTCTTCAATTTCCTTGGTAAAGAAGACTGGGTATACATTAATCGCCTAAAACCTGCATATCTCGTGCCAAACGACCCACCTACAAAATGTCTCTAAATAGTAGGGCCCCTCTATTTCATGAGTGTGTCTTTCATAAATAGATATTCATATACCGCATGCATATAACAGGCTTGTACACTGTAACGGTATTTTTGTTTTTAGTATATTATAGATATCATTGATATGCCTACTCCGTGTCGTGCAGCTCTTCCACCTTTGTAAAGTAATTGGTAATTGTTATGCAATAATTTTGTTCCTTCTCCTGGTAAACGGGTTTCACACAGTCATGTAAATTACAAGAGTGATAGGATTATTGGCTTTTCCTTTAAGTTGGGAATGTTTAAAGCCAGTATAATTCAGGTGTATGCACCACAGCAGGGGCCCGCCCTCAAGAAGAAAAGGAAGAATTCTACAGAGATCTGCAGGAAGTAAAAGATTCTGTCCCATATGTAGAGAATGTATTAATAATTGGAGACATGAATGGACATATATGGCGCAAGACAGGACAGGCATAGAGAGAATATTAGGAGCGTTTAGCATTGGAGACAGAAATAGAGAAGGAGAAAACATAATTGATTTCTGCATGCAGAACCAGAT
>NC_090734.1:94445776-94458276 GCF_036898095.1 Palaemon carinicauda
TTTTTTTTTTCTTGCTGTCTCAGCATATAAAGAACCTACTAATTGCTGTATTAAAAGAGGAGAGCTGTAAGAATGCATAATTTTGGAGTAAATGGAAAGCGTGCTCTTGTAAACAAATACATAACCTATTAGTAACCTGCTCTTTTAATTTCCCCTACTCCGATAGTGGAATCGTCCATCAAAAACGAAATGTAATCTCAAACTACTTACAAAATATAATGATATAAACTCGGGTTATCATATAATCGGCCATAATCATATATCACACAGTTTAAAAGTTACGCATATAATAATCCCATACACTTGAGTCTGATAAATGTTTTCCACTCATTATAATTACAGTGATTAACCAAATTGTGACATCTTACAAACTTATGGTCCTGAAAGTTCAGTGGCCACTTTGTGTAAACAATATTTTCTTTTTTTTCTTTTTTACATTTGAAGCAAATGGTAAAATAAATATATATATAAACACACACACACACACACACACACACACACACACACATATATATATATATATATATATATATATATATATATATATATATATATATATATATATATATATATATATATATATAAGTTGAAAATGGGAAAAGTTATTTTTTATTATCGCCCTAACTCTCAATTTCCGATTATTGGCTTAGAAATAAAAAACCAACATTCAAAATGAGAAAGACCATCAATCTCTCTGACAAAGTTCCAGATTTTTCTTCTGATGAAAGAAAACGCCTTTTTCTTCATTTGAAAAAATTAGCAAGATTCATTTTTCTTTGTTGCAAGTTTACTGGAAAATCTGGTAAGGACATAGTCACCCACTTTATGGACTTTTATTCGGAATGAGTTGCTCTCTCTCTCTCTCTCTCTCTCTCTCTCTCTCTCTCTCTCTCTCTCTCTCTCTCTCTCTCTCTCTCTCTCTCAGAGACTGAATAAATGCGTATATCTGCTTAAGAAAAAAATTGAATTCTCATATTCAGTTTAAGGATTTGATTGAATTTTGTTGGTCTATCAAGCCGTGGAATAAAAAGAAAAAAATAGCAAAAAGTAACAACATTAGGATTACCAATAATAATAATAATAATAATAATAATAATAATAATAATAATAATAATAATAATAATAATAATAATAATAATAATAATAAGGGTAGTAGTAATTGAATAATCATAACCCATCGTCATTATATATCTATCAATATTCTGCGATATTTCTAATCTAATATTAATCAATCATTTACCAACAAACAAAGCTCCAATAACCATCAATATCCCATAATTTGTTTTCCCCTAAACATTCCATAATTTGGAAAACATAAATAAATGTGACTTCCATTTCAGTGGACAAAAGATTTTACTATCGTTTTATACAAATGTGATTTGTTTTTGGTTTCTATTAGAAACCAAATCTTTTGAAATTCCGTGGAATTCCTGTTAATTAGTAGAAATCGTCTTAATTTGACTTTTATAAACTACGTTGGTTATATTCTTCTACCATTTTCTAGTTGAAAAATCTCTAATATAAAATATATTTTTTGGGGGGGAGAAAGTATGAAAATAGGACAATCAGTCTTCATACAGAATAACGTATTTGGATATATGGGAACATTAAAACTTCCATTTTTATTTTATTTCATTTTCTTTTCTTTTTTCTTTATAAGAAAAGTTTACTTGGAAACTTATTAGCTCAAACATACATGATTTGAGGAATATTGATTTATCATAGAATTTCTGTTAAGGGAAGCTATTTCCCTTTCATTGAAAATAAAAATAGTTAATGCAGAATGATCCATTCTATATCTGCTGCTAATTGAAAAAACAATTATTTACGCCATGTTTTATTTCCTTCACAAGCAACGCCCCTCGATTTTCTTAAAGAACGGTAATAGAAAAACTTATAAGGAACTTAATTCAATTTCCTCCTCTCTCAGCTAGAGAATCTGAATTCCTTCATAACTGATCAGATGAGAGAGAGAGAGAGAGAGAGGAGAGAGAGAGAGAGAGAGAGAGAGAGAGAGAGAGAGAGAGAGAGAGGATAAAAAGTTTTGATATAATAAGACAACAGAAAAATTGTAGGGGATTAAACTTACACCACTGTTTTGGTGTGAAAGATTTTGGTTGTGAAGACCCAGTCTGATTAGTTATAAGCAATATTCTTATGAAAAGGATCTTATAATTTCTTATTACTTTCTCTAAGATACGAATGTAAGATTGTAAACTCGTATTCCTGAAAAGAAGAAAGTTACAAATCTAAAGCAATTTGTATTTCCACAACACAATTGAATTCGTAAAAAAAAAAATGGAACCTTCACAGACTAAACCAGCATTTTTACATGTTGATCATGATAATAAAAAATGAGTTAATTTTTTAGTTGTATAATAATCGATAATTCTGAACACTTCTCAACCATTTTGGCACGATTGTTTTGTATGAAAATCTGTAAATATCATTTAAAGTTCTAGAATCTTTGAAGCAATTATTTCCTATTTTTGACGAGAACACCTCATATTATAACTCACTTCTATATTTACAGTGAAAATATATTTAACAAGATATTGTTGTACATTACGCTGGGTTATATGGCGAGGATCTGTCAGGGACATTGCTACAAAAGTAAAACTATGAATGATGAAACAGTAAGAAAAAAAATGGGGAAAGAAAGCAGAAATCAGGCAGAAAATCTTTTTAGTTACTGACTTTTCATTTCAGGTTATTACAAGGTGCAGTGAATGTCAGCCTCTGAAAAATAACGAAAAAATATCGTAGATAACAATAACAGTGAAGCGATACGATCTCTCGCGATCGGGAAAATCAGAAGTATAATATCTCTATAATATATTTGAAGGAAAGAACAAATTAAAAAAAAAAAATTTAAAAATGTAATAGTATTACCCAACTCTATAATTTGGGAACAAAACTACACCAAACTTTCTCTCTGAGGAGCAATGGACAATGTAAAGAGATAGAATAAACGTTACACATATTGTAATTTCCTCTAAAAAGAGCCAAGTCAAGACTTCACATGGCCACACCAATGAAGCAATGGACAATGACCATCAAGATACCCATTTCTAGATTTCAATTGATTGTAATACAAATATGATGGACTAGTTATATCAGATACAACGGTCGCTTGTACTGAATTTCCAAGTAAGAGAGAGAGAGAGAGAGAGAGAGAGAGAGAGAGAGAGAGAGAGAGAGAGAGAGAGAGAGAGAGGGGTTTTAAGCAATAAAAGTATTCATGAATATATAAAAAAGTATTTTTTCTTAATATAATGATTAAAACTTCTTGCTAATTTGATAATCAAACAATTAATGTCCTAAAATCACATATAAGGTCGCTGCTTTTGATCAGATGTCTCCATATACCTCTGTCCTGTACATCTTGTTTTCTTAGTCGTTTTTTCTTTAATGGCATTCAATCATTTATTTTTCCACCTAAAGTTTGGCCTTCCTCTCCATTTTCTTCAGTCCACTTCCATCTTAATTTTCATAACCCTTTTACATATATATTCATTTCCTGAATCTTTCACTGCTTATTCCAAAGAATTTTTTATAGTCAATAAAAGATTAAATCTTGAATACAAAAAATACACACAAATGTTTAATAGGTTATTTTTAGAATAAGGGAAGAACATATATGCTTTTGTATTTATCTTATCGGGGTGATCCTCCATTTCTGTGATAATTAACAAATGAATAGTCGTATTCTTTTATGTGATATTAAGTCCCACGTCTATTTTCTCTACCAAGATTTGCTGTGCTTTTCGATATTTCGTTTGTCTCTCAGCAGCAGATTTTTCGAGCCTGTACAAATTAGAAAAACTGATGAACTGAACACACACACACACACACCAGAAAGGACTGAGATTTCAAGAACAATTGTCCATAAATGTGAAAACTTTTGCTCTATTTCCAGTTAACGATTAGGTAATTCTATAAATCTTATTTATTTTAGTTTCTCATCGATGAAGATTAGCTTCTATGTACATTGGTAACTGTACTTTTAAGCACTTTCATGTTTTCGTAATGCTCTCCACCGCTTTTGGTACACACATTCAATTACTCCCACTTTGACCTTCCTAAGGTATCTTAGGGACATCCCCTTCAGTGAATTTTACGTGGACGACATCAACATACTTGTGTTCTCTTCGCATGATAGGAACACTCTTGTCTACGTACACATCGTTCTTGGCCATCTACAACAGAAGGGCCATTTGGTCCAGTACGACAAATGTAGCTTTAGGGCCAATGAAGTATCATTCTTAGGACACCGCAGCACTCCTGAAGGAATCCATCCTCTCCCTGAGAAAGTAGCTAAAGGTTAGAACTTCCCAACGCCCTTGACCTTCAAAGCACTGCAAGAATTCTTGGGCATGATAAACTAATAACAAAATTTCTTGCCACTCATTACCACAACTCCCCCCCCCCCCCCTCCCCCCACACACACACACTACCCAACCGCTTTCTGCCTCCCTCATTAGGAAGCTAAAAGATATTAAGTGGAATCATCTTCAAGAAGCGGCCATCTTAAAGGCAAAAAAGGCCCTATAAACTGCTCTAACTTTTCCTATGCACCATTACCCTCTTCTTATCTCCACTGATGCCCGCCTCATCGCTATTGGTGCAGTACGCAAGCAGGTGATCAATAGCTCAACTTGCCCATTGGCCTTCTCTAGTATGGGACTATACAAAGCGGAATCTATATACTCCACATTCAGCTGCGAATTGCTGACAGTGTATTTGGCTGTCCATTAATTTAAAACCATTTCATAGAAATTTCACACTTCGTTATTGGCACGAACCACATGCCTCAGGTGTACGTCTTCACTCAACATTTCGATACCTAGTCGCCGGTCTATGCTGGGAATGTGAATGCCGTAATCGATGCTGCCACATTGGTCACCATTTATCTGGGATTAGATTACAACCCCTTGGCAGAAGCCCAACTTCATAAAGATCCAGAGTACCAAGCATATAGGAAATCACGCATATCACTCCATTTGGAAGACTTCACCACTGACAACTGCGACGCCACCCTCCTCTGTGACGTCAGTACTGGTACACCATGAACAAGGATTCCTGCACTCATGCGCTCATAGGTTCTTATTTTTTTCCATGGCCTCTCACATCTCTCACACCGATCTACTTCACAGCTAATGAAGCGAAACTCATTTGGCACGACATTACTAAGGATAACAAAGATAGGCTTGGCGCCTGCATTTCATGCCTAACATCAAAAGTACTATTACACACGGATTCAGAAGTGTCTACCCTCACTGAACCTCAGCGTCATTTTGCCCACATTCACGTCACCACAGTAGGTCCCCTACCCATATAACAAGGACACTGTTACCTGTTAACCTTCTATGACCGCTTCACTCACTGGCTTGAAATGATTCCCATGCAAGCTGTAACTTAGCCTCATATATGTCTACTTTACTCTCAGGGTGGCTAGCATGAGCTAGTATGACCCGTACCACACTGAAGGCTTTTTCATGTATCATTCGTGACGAACAAGACATTCGAGCAAAAATTAGAGCATCATTTTTATGTTTACCATCACATTTTTCATAATATAAGATTTTTTGTTACATGTTGATCTCCACTGCTTGTATATAATCTTGTTACCTGCCGATTAAATTTTACCTGCACTCACCTCGCCTCTCTGTTAGTATCTAACAACCACCTTGCACAATTATTTTTCCACTTTACAACTGTTGTTTTCGAGAAATTGTTTAAAGATTAAAACAGTGCCTAACGGTTTTTACACACACACGCACCCATACACAGACACACATACACACACACACATACACACACACACACACACACACACACATATATATATATATATATATATATATATATATATATATATATATATATATATATATATATATATATATATATATATATATATGTATATATATATATATATATATATCATAGCGCTGGCAAGTGCGACCGAGACAAAACAACGCCGTCTCTCAAAAATTCGGCCAGTGCTCTTATATACGATTACCAAAACGCGAAAATATGGGTTTTTACAAAAGCACTTTCCCGACAAAGTCGCTCTCCACTTCTTGTATATAATCTTGTTACCTGTCGATTAAATTTTACCTGCACTCACCTCGCCTCTCTGTTAGTATCTAAAAACCACCTTGCACAATTATTTTCCCACTTTACAATTATTGTTTTCGAGAAATTGTTTAAAGATTAAAACAGTGCCTAACGGTTTTTACACACACACGCACCCATACACAGACACACATACACACATATATACATAAACACACACACACACACACACACACACATATATATATATATATATATATATATATATATATATATATATATATATATATATATATATATATATATATCACAGCATTGGCAACGCGACCGGGGACAAAACAACGCCCTCTCTCAAAAATGCGGCCAGTGCTGTTATATACGATTACCAAAACGCGAAAATACGGGTTTTTAGAAAAGTACTTTCCCCACAAAGTAGAAGCTTGAAACTTTAGGATTTGCCTTTTCTTATTATTTCTAGGCGATTCTGAAAGTCTCAAGTCCCTATCTTTTAAGGGTCAAGAGATATCCCGTCAAAGATATGCAAAAATATGGCATATTTTGCATAAACAATCTCATTTCTATATATAGATAGATAGGTAGACATAGAGATAGACGCTTCAAAAGCAAAAACGGGTGAGCTTATTTCTGAGCTTCTGAATAAGCTAGAAAGATGTTCGACTCCAGGTTTTGAAGATAAACTTATAAGGGGTGGCTTAGGCTATGTGAGGATGTGACCAGGTGGTCACGTGGGGTAGGGTCACGTGACATGAGTTTTCAAAAGGTACTATAACGGCAATGCTTGTTTCTCAGCCTCTGAATCAGCTAGAAAGACGTTTGACCCCAGGTTTTGTAGGTCTGAACTTAAATATGCCTAGGCTATTTGCGGACAGATTTAGATGGTCACGTGGGGTAAGGTCACGTGACATAGATAGATAAGTAGATATAGAGATAGACGCTTCAAAGGCAAAAACGGAGGAGCTTATTTCTCTGCTTCTGAATAAGCTAGAAAGATGTTCGACCCCAGGTTTTGAAGATAAACTTATAAGGGGTGGCTTAGTCTATGTGAGGATGTGACCAGGTGGTCACGTGGGGTAGGGTCCCGTAACATGAGTTTTCAAAAGGTACTATAACGGCAATGCTTGTTTCTCAGCCTCTGAATCAGCTAGATAGACGTTTGACCCCAGGTTTAGGTCTGAACTTAAATTGTGGCCTAGGATATTTGCGGACGCTTTTAGATGGTCACGTGGTGTAAGGTCACGTGACATAGATATATAGGTAGATATAGAGATAGACGCTTCAAAAGCAAAAACGGAGGAGCTTATTTCTCAGCTTCTGAATAAGGTAGAAAGATGTTCGACCCCAGGTTTTGAAGATAAACTTATATGGGGTGGCTTAGGCTATGTGCGGATGTGACCAGGTGGTCACATGGGGTAGGGTCACATGACATGAGTTTTCAAAAGGTACTATAACGGCAATGCTTGTTTCTCAGCCTCTGAATCAGCTAGAAAGACGTTTGAATCCCAGGTTTTGTAGGTCTGAACTTAAATTGGCCTAGGCTATTTGCGGACACATTTATATGGTCATGTGGGGTAAGGTCACGTGACATAGGTTTGATATAGTATCCTTGCGGGACCGCTTGTATATTGGCCCCCGAATGATATGAGCTACAAAGACGTTCGACACCAAATTTTAAAACCATAGTCTTAGATTATTGCTATGATGTTTCGGATAATCACGTGATGTCACATCTGAAGTCACGTGATCTTTGTTATTGAACGACTCCTTCTTCTGCTTACGATAATGTTCATTAGCTCTGTTTCTTAACGAGTTAAAAAGACGTTCGACACAAGGTGTTGCCTACATTTTGCTGGAATTTACCTTATTATCAATTATTTTGTGGGGTAAGGTAACATGAGAGATAACACGCTGTTTCAGATAAGAGGTATGGCTTACTTTTTGACGCCCGAACAAGCTGCTCAGGTATATAACTTTTAGTAGGTTAACGACATATATAAAGCTGCTTGACCTTTCAATTATGTACGTTTGGTCCCGTGGTGTTAGTATATCACCTAGCTTCATAACCTATTCTGTTCATACTGCCGCGAATTCTTCGGTGTTATTTGTGGGAAACTGTACGGAATTTGAGGCAGCCGGCAGTTCAGTAATGTAATAACGATGAAATTACGTCACGGCTACTGACCAAGGAATAGATAACATACGCTTGCGCAAAAAAAGAGTGATATTTAAGCAAAAACCGATAAATCGGTTGGAACCTTTAACCGGGGATGCCTCTCCATGTCCTAAAATAAAACAAAGAAAAAATGTTCATCTTTTCAATTGAGCATCTGAAAGAATTGATATAAAAATAAAAATTTTAACCGGGTGTCACCGGTTGCTTGCTTTTGACATTACCCATAGTCATAAAACAAAACACTGTGATTCGTGATCAATTCATGGAGATGAAATGTAGTATTCTACACCTATACTATGCTGAGGAACGCATCATAACTCCAACCTGTGATAGGTATTACCTTTTATTACGAGTTTCCTGTTTCCTACCTTGTTTCTTCTTTCTACCTCTTACCTCCTACCTCCTACATCCTGCATTCTTATAGTTATACCTCCTACCTCCTTCATCTTTTATCCTACATCCTAATATACTTATTTCCCCGGTCGCGCTTGCCAGCGCTGTGATACCTCCTACCTCCTACCCTCCACATTCTACCTTCTACCCCTTACATCCTACCCCCTATCTTTTACCTTCTACCTCCTACATCATACACCTTATCTCCTACCTCCTACATAACATCTTGCCTCTTACCTCCTACCTCTTACCACTTACCTCTTATAAGAGGTACATCTCTTACCTCCTACCCTCAACCTCCTACATCTTTTATCCTACATCCTAGATCTTTATACCTCCTACCTCTTACCTCTAACCTCCTACTTCCTACCATCCACATCCTACCTCTTACCGCTTACCTCTTACCTTCTACTTCCTACCTCTTACCATCTACTTTCTACTTCCTACCATCCACATCCTACCTCTTACCTCTTACCTCTTACCATCTACTTCCTACTTCCTACCATCCACATCCTACCTCTTACCTCTCACATCTTACCTCTTACCTCTTACCATCTACTTCCTACTTCCTACCATCCACATCCTACCTCTTACCTCTTACCTCTTACCTCTAACTTCTTACCTCTTACCTCTTTCCTCTTACCTCCTAACTCTTACCTTCTACTTCCTACTTCCTACCTCTTACCTCTTACCTCCTACCTTTTCTACACATTTTCTTTTGTACCCTGCTACTTTCATTTCTTACCTTTCAATGCTTAATTCACTAGCATACCTCCTACTTCCTACCATCCACATCCTACCTCTTACCTCTTACCTCTTACTATCTACTTCCTACTTCCTACCATCCATATCCTACCTCTTACCTCTTACCTCTTACCTCGTATCTCTTACCTTTTACCTCCTACCTCTTACCTTTTACCTCCTACCTCTTACCTTCTGCTTCCTACTTCGTACATCTTACCTCTTACCTTTTACCTCCTACCTTTTCTACACATTTTCTTTTGTACCCTGCCGCTTTCATTTCTTACCTTTCAACGCTTAATTCAGTAGCATACCTCCTACTTCCTACCCGTTACCCATCACCTTTTACTTACCTTTAGATTTACTTTTACGTCTTACCACACGCCTTATTTGTTTACCTAATTTTTTTTTTACCTTTTACCTCCCTTACTATCTACCTCGTATCTCCTACATCCATTCCTTGACCGCCTACCTACAACTTATGATAATTTTTTACCTATTAGTATTACGCCCTAATCTCTATAATCAACCGCATTCCCACTCATCATAATATAGATCAACATGGACATCTATCAAGTAACTTATCGTTCCTACAAGACGTACCTACATGCTACACGCTACCGTGTGATCAACCGTACATTAGTCTTTAATGCCGAGTCCTGTGACTGACATAGTCAATTACCATTACTACCTTCTCTCAAAAATTGGCAACTCCTTGTCATGACTATGGGTAATGTCAAAAGCAAGCGACCGGTGACACCCGGTCAAAATTTTAATTTTTATATCAATTCTTTCAGACGCTCAATTGAAAAGATGAACATTTTGTCTTTGTTTTATTTTAGGACATGGAGAGGCATCCCCGGTCAAAGGTTCCAACCGATTTATCGGGTTTTGCTTAAATATATATATATATATATATATATATATATATATATATATATATATATATATATATATATATATATATATATATATATATATATATATATATATATATATATATATATATATATATATATATATATATATATATATATATATATATATATATATATATATATATATATATACACCTGAGTAAAACACTAGGAATAATATATCATTCGTCCATGTTGCTCGTAATTGCGTCATAGTAGATCACTTCTTTTTAGAGTTACTCTCTGAAAATAATAAATGGTCTGGGTGAAGTAAACGTTGAACTTAATATAGAATATAATTCCTTGAATTAGAAAATATTACATAAACATGTTATAAAGACCCTACAGAAAACTATTTTTGTATTATTTCACTGGAAATATAATATTTTGGTGAGGACAAGTTCTTTTTATAGCTTTTTGTAGAGGGATATTCATGGCCAACCATATAAGTATCACGGAATAGAGAGAAACGCGTCATTTACATTTATACAGAGGAAAGAATGTTTTGAAAAGTATATTTCTTGATGTAGGTAAGGAAAAAGTTAAAATATAAAGTTTCAACATTTTTTTTTCCAATTAGATAATTACTTAAGGCACTTATTCATATGCTATTAAGGGAGAGGATGTATGTATTAATAAACATTGTATATACGGCTGCTCAAAAATACACACAACCAATTTAGTTTTATTTTGTATCGGCATAGCAATATTTTTTGAAATTTCTATGTATATGATCCTTTGAAGTTACTAAATAAATATATCATATAAGAAAAGTAACTAGAATAAAGATAAAAAAAAATCCGCCGACACTGAAGTTTTACTCTCAAAAAGGCCATTTTCATTTACAAAAATATTCTTATTAGGTCCTTGGTGTGTAATAATCCATTTTATTAATTTTGCTAAAAAGTATCAGTAGCTTTTATTGAAAGACTAGAAATTTACGATCTATTTTCCACAGGTTCTTTACATAAGAACAACCCATTTTCATATTGAATCCTCTCAATATGATGAACTCTTTTTCTTGTGTATCTTTATAAAATGATAATCCAATTTTCCAATTCTGTTATGAAAAAGCATGATGATTTTTTCTTTTTAAACCTTAAGAAATGACGATCCATTTTTCTTACATAATCATTGTATGAGAACAATTTTTTTTTTTCAGAATCATCGTAAAGTTACGAAGCATTGTCTCTCTGGGTCCTTGGGAAATGAAAATTCATTTTTCAAAAAAATACAAAAGTACAACCCAAATTTCTACAGAGTTCTTAGAAAAGGATGATTCATTTTCCCAGAGATTCCTTACTAATAAAGATCAAATTGCCTACAACCTCCTAAGAAAATGACGTTCCATATTACTAAAAGACAGTGCATTTTCCGACCGGGGCCTTACTATATAGGATTCTACTTCTACATAATCTATTTTCCTATTGAATCTCTGAAAATAAAGACGATACACCTTCCAACAGAGTCCTTATAAAAGGACGTTGCATCATCCTACAGGATCTATAGAAATGATAATCTATTCATAAGTGGCCCCGAAAAAAATGATATTTTCCTACAGGGTCCTGAGATAATGATCATTCATTTTCCCGTTGGGTCTTTCCTACAGTATCCCTAGAAAAAAATACTCCCTTTTCCTGCAAGGTTTTTTGAAAAGGACTTTCCATTTTCCTACAGTGTCCCTACTAAGAGACCATCCCATTTCTTACAGGATCCCTGCAAAATGAGAACCCATATTCCCCGAGAGTCTCTGGTTTAGGGCGGTCAATTATCCACAATGCTTCTTTGTAAATGAAGATGAGTGATGTAATGAAATACAAAAGTTTATAAGATAAAAAAGACCTCTATTGTATGGTTTATTGATAAAAGTATTCATCGGTAGAAACTGCTTTGTTTTATGACGATTCTGCGTGGAATTATGTTGATCCGGTTGTATTTAATTAATTAAATAAAAAATCAATATATTCATAAAAATAAACACGTTTGCATGTAATAAATTCAGATCGGAACGTTAGTTGCAGGAAAGTTAACTTAAATAAGTTTTAAAGATAAATAAAGTCGAATTCTTCTCATTCTAGTTATTGAAAAAATAAATTAATTTAATTTTTTTCACCCTTACTCACCCATCCTCTGAGACCTGTATACATATAAAAGTAAGTTTCTTTCACAGAGGAAAG
>NC_090734.1:94463276-94473276 GCF_036898095.1 Palaemon carinicauda
ACGTGTGAATCTACCTGCTGTGACTCATTGCCTAATGTAGAGGGGTCTTGCAAAACATAAAGGGAGATTACTATGAATATTTTTATTTCTTTAGGCTTCATAAATAAAATTGAGAAATATTAAGATTTTTATTGGTTACTATTTAATTTCTTGGTGCATGTAGGACCGACCTCTGCCAGGCTAGGAAGTATGATAAATTAGAAATTCCAGTCAGGCGAAGTGGTCAGGTCAAAATAGCCTAATGCACCCATGAAATAAAATATAGCCTTTACATTTTCCTAAAATTTAATTAAGGTATTGATCACGATAATGATGATTGATAGGATGAAAATGATGTATGGATATTTACGAGTATATCAATTTTATTCTTTCAGATCCCTAAAACATCAAATGAATGGCTTGAAGAAGCTACAGCATTTTAAAAGACTTGGCATTTTCCCCATTGCATTGGGGTAATCGATGGAAAACACGTGCAAATCAAGAAACCCATTAGAGCTGAATCATATTATTTTTAACTATAAACATACATTTAGCATTATGCTTATGGCTGTTGTTAACGCTCACTATGAATTTATGAAGGTTGATGTAGGTGCCAATGGTAGAGTATAAGATGGTGGAGTGTATCCCAAAGCCAACCACTTTACCCGGCTGCCCTGACGCTATGCCTTTTGTTTTCGTTGCACCTGATGCATTTCCTTTACTGGATAATTTCATGAAGCCTTTGGCATACAGTAACTTAACCAAATCTCAAGCTATCGATATTTACAGATTATCACGAGGTAGACGCATTGTTGAAAATGTTTTTGGGATTATGTCAGCTCGATTTAGAGTTCTTTTGTCAACGATTAATGTGTCACTAACAAAGGCTTCAACAATAGTTATGGCATGTTGCTATCTCCATAATTACTTAAGGAAACGAAAAGCACAAGCATATCTTGACGGTTTAGATGTTGAAGATGAGAATGATAGGAAAGTTAATGAAGCGAATGAGAGGTATGGCAACCAACCTATTTCACTGGCCCCAACGTGCACACACAATGAAACTTCATCTGCGAAATATTTAAGGGAAGCATTTTGTAATTACTTAAATAACGAAGGATCTGTTCCCTGTCAAGACTCTCGGATTAACCAATAATTCATTAAGTTGATCATTGCATCTGTAGCATAGTCTTAACAAGAGTAGACGTTTGAAATGCAAACTTCTATATAGCAAGATATACGTGATGTTTCATGTTCATCTCATGAATTGCTTTGGATAATTGTTAATGAGTTAATGGTTAGTGGGATATGTAT
Organism: Palaemon carinicauda; assembly: GCF_036898095.1. Classification (NCBI taxonomy): domain Eukaryota; kingdom Metazoa; phylum Arthropoda; class Malacostraca; order Decapoda; family Palaemonidae; genus Palaemon; species Palaemon carinicauda. Next base: position 94,464,570 of record NC_090734.1, read on the forward strand.
ATATATATATATATATATATATATATATATATATATATATATATATATATATATATATATATATATATATATATATATATATATGTATATATATATATATATATATATATATATATATATATATATATATATACATATATATATATATATATATATATATAATATATATATATATATATATATATATATATATATATATATATATATATATATATATATATATATGCATATGTATACATAAAAATATATATACACACACACACACACATATATATATATATATATATATATATATATATATATATATATATATATATATATATATATATATATATATATATATATATATATATATATTCCACAAAGCCGCAAAATCTGTATAGATTTGAATAAACTCCCTCCAAAAATCTTGAGTCCTGTGCGCTCGTCATAGTACCAAAGAAATGAATGAGCTGTTGGCGCAATCATCGCTACAGACTATCATTCAAAATTGCATAACAACTATGATTGGCCAAACACTACTCAATCATCTGCGCAAACTGTCAATCACACCTACTCACTAAAGGATATGCCTGCATAACCACTGAGATTGTACAATCATGATTGACAGTGTTTCTGGGCCTTTAGGTGGCGGATGAGGGAAACCCTCGCAGTACAACTTATTGCAAGGGCTACTCCGAATAATAGTAATAAGGACTCGTGGACCTAACAGGTAGCAGAGGAGTGGCTAGCCGGCTACCTTATTAGCCAAGAAACCTGCATGAAAAAGATGTCAAGGATTAGTAGTATGGCTTCGGCGTCCGGGGGAACCGATGCCCCCTGATGTCCTAAACCACAGCCTCGTGGTGAGAAATTGGTAATTTGGTCAGCAAAAGGAATAACAACAGATGGAACTGTAAATGTAACAACGCTCTTTGTACCAGCAAAACTTAGGTGTACCATTGAAGAAATAAATAGATACAGTTGGGATGTATTGGGAATAGCAGAGACTCATTGGGTGGGAGAAGGTGAAATGATGTCAGAAGGAATCAAAATATTGTATTCAGGTAGAACAGACAATATTCATAGAGAGGGAGTAGCACTAATGTTAGGAAAAAGAGCACAAGGAGCTTATTTGGAGCACAATTGTGTGACCTCAGGAATAATTTCGGTCACTTTGAGAGGAAAGCACATGAATTTTAAGGTTATTCAGTTATATGCACCAGACAGCTCATATGAAGATGAAGACGTAGAAATCTTCTATTCACAGTTAGAGGAGGAAATAGAGACAACAAAGACAGGCGATATAGTCATGGTGATGGGCGATTTCAATAGTAAAATCGGAAATGACAGAAGAGGCTAAGAGGATGTGATGGGAGAGTTCGGTTTAGGTGAAAGAAATGAAAGAGGACAGAGGATGTTGGAATTTTGCCAGGGTGAACAGCTGTGTATAACAAATACTTACTTTCATCATAGAGAACAGCACAGATACACATGGACACACCCAGATGAAATTCATAAGAACTGCATTGATTATATCCTTATAAATAAGAGATGGAAAACAGTGATGGGAACAAAAGTGATGAGGGGAGCAGACTTTGGAACATCACATGAACTACTACTTTCAAACATCCGTATTAAATTTCGGACAGACAGAGGAAGAAATCAAGAACTAGTCAGCTATAATGTGGATAAACTGAGGAACGAGGAAGTAAAAACTGCCTTCAAAGTAAGAGTAGGAGGACGTTTTGAACCACTAATAGGACTCGAAACAACAGAGGAAAAGTGGTGTCGGGGACGAGACATAATTAAAGAGGAAGCCGACAGTATTTTGGGAAGAAGGAGAGCAAAGCAACAGTGGGTCACAGAGGAAGTATTGGATGCATGCCAAGAGAGGAAAGAAGCAAAAAAAGACAAAGAATGAAGACCAATCCCACGAAAACAAAGCAAGTTATAGACGAAAGTGCAGAGCAAGGCACAATAAATGCAAAGAAGCAAAAATAAAATGTATAGAAGACCTGTGTAAAACATGTGAGGAATATTTAAGAAACGGCTTTTCCAGAGAGCTATTCACTACAGTAGATAGATTGACAAGGGGTTGGAAAAAAAATGGAATTGCTCTAAGATATGCAGAGGGTAACAAGGTATCAGCAACGGCCGATATTGAGAAGATATGGAAAACGCACTACGAGGAACAACTAAAAGGAAGTGGGAGACGGGTAACTGGAGAAGATTACCCAGAACTAAGAGGAGAGCTATGGAACATACAGGAAAAGCCAGATCTCCTGATAGAAGAGGTGGAAAAATCTTTAAGAGCTATGTCCAGTGGGAAAGCACCAGGAATAGATGGAGTACCAAAGGAATTGCTTGAGGCTGGTGGTGAAATGGTAGAAAGATGGTTGTGTGATTTATGCAGGGATATAGTAGATGGAAAAGCAGCTCCAAATGATTGGATTGAAAACATTATAATTCCAACACACAAGAAAGGGGACACCACCTTATGCAAAAATTATAGGCCTATCAGTCTATTACCACATGCTTATAATCATACAAAGTAGAATAGCAAGGCAAGAAGAGGAAATAATTGATGAGGGTCAAGCAGGATTTAGGGCGGGTAGAGGAACAATCGATCATGTAATCACCTTCTCACAAATCATCTGGGAGAAGGAAAAAGATCTGTATTGTGTATTTATTGACTTCCAGCCAGCGTTTGACTCCATATAGAGAGAAGGGATGATTAGGATTTTGAAGGAATTGGGATTAGAACCAAAAATACTGGAAACCATCAGGAGATTGTATGAAAGGACATCGGCTAAAGTAAGAAAAGGAAAGTGTTTGACAGAAGAGTTCATAACCACTGCTGGGATTATACAGGGTAGCCCACTATCACCACACCTTTTCAACCTATACTTGGAATGGGTAATGAGAATGGCACTTGGAGATTATGAATGTGGCATATATATAGGAGGGACAAAAATATCTAACATGAGATATGCAGATGACATAGTGCTTTTAGCAGAAACTAAGGAGGAACTTCGGAGAGTGTTGAGAATGGTGTAGGAGCAGTGCAGTAGGTATGAATTAGTGATAAATAGAGAGAAAACCAAAAGTATGAAAATTGGACGCTAGAGAGAGGCGTTAGAAATACAGCTATCAGAGGGAGAAGTGGAACAAGTCAATGAGTTTAGAAAAATATAACACACTCAAATATTGAATTATTTTGTCGAATATATCTGCAATTACACCAAGAGCAAAAAGCTATTAAAATAGAGTTCTTTAAAGCCAATAATTTCCAAAGAATTTTTCTCGATGTAAAGTTGATCTTATTGATTTTCAAAGTCATCCAGAGAGAAACCAAAGAATCATTTTAGTCTACAAGGGACATCTAACAAAGTTTGCACAGTGGCTCTTAGCTCTTGAGGCTAAGCAAGCTGAGGAGGTAGATTACAACTGGATTGATAAATTTACTCTTAATGGCACACCAATCATCTTGCAGTCACACAAACCAGATTGTCTCACGCATTAAAATTATTGGCCTCGGCTTTATATTGTTCTAGGGAAATACCAACATAGTTTCAAATTGAGGGGTGTTGACCGAGCCAAACAGGATATAGAAAATAAGCTTACTACGTGGATGAAGGATCAAAATAGCAATAATTTGATTAATATAATTTTGCCATCAAGATGTCTTCTTATTAAACTCTGTTTGAGTGCAGAGTAAAGGATGGATTATATAGATCAGTGCTACACCAAGAAGTGTTACTAGAAGGGCATTCAGTAGAGGGCTGACCTCCACCATTGCAGCTTATTTCTTGACTTTGACTTTTGACCTTAACATATATTGATTGGCGTGGATTTTTATGCACTCAAATATCAACTACGTTTATTGACACTTATGGGTGATCAGATAAACTAGATATTTTGCTTGTCCGTGACCTTCACCTTCCAAAATTTATTCATGTCCAGATTTTTACATAAAAGTTAATCCCTTCAAGTCTCATTACTCTACTATTAAAATTGTGACCAGGAAGATGTTCATAAACAAACACACGCGCACAAACAGGGGCGAAAAAATATCTTCCTTCCAAATTCGTTGGCGGAGGGAATAAAATATAATAATTGAAGAATATGTGTAGTAACTTGTCATAATGACTGCAGAAACTCATGAAAGTATCCCGACAGAGGAAGAAAGTGGAGAGCTTAGATTATTGTTGTAAATAAAATGGGATTATTTGTGTCATTTTAGATATGACATTGAATGAAAAATATACAATTAATTACACATTTCCTTTAGACTGAGCATCCTAGAGTTATCAGTATATACTCAATTGAGTGTTAAACCTATACTACTTAAATACTTTACCAAAGTACATAGAGGCATTCTATAGAATACCTAGGTATTATAGAAATTGTCTTTGTAGAGTGTGTAATGTCAGAAAGTATCAAAATTAATTCATATTTTATATAAAACTGGCGAGTATTCTAAAACGTATATAGGCATTCAACAAGTAACTACCATTCTAAACAATACCACTAACACACACACAAACGCACCCCCCCCCCCACACACACACACGCATATATATATATATATATATATATATATATATATATATATATATATATATATATATATATATATATATATATATATATATATATATATATATATATATAACAAGGCATGTTTATTTGATGTTTACTTGTGCGTGTGTGAACGTGTTTGCAGGAAATAACAGAAGGTTTGACATCCTCTTGAATTGCTTAAGACACAAGAGTACAAGATCCATTGAAGTGAGGATTTACTTGATGAAAACAATAACACTTAATAGTACTTCTAGATGAAGTTCCGAGATAACACTCGAGGTGTTTTCGGTGAGGGGAGTCAAGTGTTAAGATGCTGAAGGGTGATAGAATTCATTTCGATGGATGATTTAATTCATTCTCTATAACTTTATGTATATATATTTCAATTCACTTATCTCATATATTTATGTTTAAGAAAACGAAATAGAAAAATAATGAAACAGCATATTTGGGTATGAAAATTGAAGCAGGGAGTGTGAGGAATACAAGTTTTTTTGATAACACAGTAAGAAATAGAAATTTCTTAAAAGTAAAATTGCTATATTTTTTGTTTTTTTATTGACATACAAATTTTGTTACTCGGTATAAGTAATAGTTTAAATATGATATCAATAATAGTTGAAAAAATTATTTCCATAAATGAAAATCCAATTTACGGGCGTTCTGACATTGAACGTAAGATCTAATTTACCCACCAATCTACTTTTAAATGCAACGCATGAAAAAAAGATTTGGTTTCTTTCATTTCCAGGTGAATTGCAGTTGGTAAACTCTTTAGAAATACGACGAAGAAAGTTAGGACTTCCAATTGAGACATGAAGGAGATATCCAATCGTTCTTGGAGGCCTGGTACAGTGTACGATTTAGCGTAAAGAAATTTTTCTTTGATAACGTAATTTCTTAGAATGATTTAGATTCAGGAAGATTTGTTCCATAATCTTGGATACGATTAGTATACATAAAACTAAACTTTTTGATTATCTAGTATATCTTACATCATATGATTCAGTGCATTTAATTTTCCGTAATATTTTTACTCATTTAGGTTATTGTATCGACACCGACTTTATAAAAACTTCTAAACACTGCACTATTCTTTTTTTTTTATTACAAAGAGAAAGTTTCTCCTTTTTTTGGTCAAGCTTTAGAAACTGTATACTTGAAAACTTTTTTTACTTGAATGATTCTAAGCCTAAAGTATTGCTGGATTACACCAAGTCTTTTATTTCCCATCAGATTTGAAAGGTGACAGAAAAGGAAGGTTAACTATCCTTTTTTTATATAGATATTATCTATCTATAAATCTATCTATCTATCTATCTATATTTCGTCATAAAATGCGAATGCTATACCTTTTCCCTGAAGGTAACTAACCAGAATGGACCAAATTCCAACATGGATATTTTAGTACTTTGGTAAACATATGCGTAATGAATATTGAGTGCATGGAAAAAAAAACATAGCACCATGTGATCGCTCCCGGTCTTACGCCATTGATGAAAATTTGGTAATCACTGGAAAACGGAAACATTTTATTATCCTATACTTGAATAAACTGAGAAAAAGCAAAATGAGATAAATCGATGAAATAATAGTAATTAAAAAGTGTTCTGTAACAAAAAAAAAAAAAAAAAGGAAAAATAATTACAAAAAGGGAAAAATTGATGTTTACAACGAAAGGAACAAGGACAACCTCAGATTAGATTTTCTTGTATTTGGGCCGTTTCTTTATACTATCATCTAAGGCAAAGGCTGATGGGACTGGAAACTCAATGAAGCTGTCGAGTCTATAAAGCAGTTGACAGGGATTTCAATATCCAATAGCTATAATATTTGATTTAATTTTAAAATATTTTAATAATTGTGTTTGTAAGAGCCATCGATATGACTTAATTTTCAATTCTCAAATTCCCGACCTGCTTAAAACAATGAGATATTAATTTTCTTAGAAATGGTACAGATAAATGACTTATGAAATATTAAATGATAATAGAAATTGCTTAAAAGATCTGGTAAATGCAAAGAAAACATAATATTAGCTAAATAAAAATCAGGGTTGTGGGGGCTTACTGGTAACGGTCCTGACTGTTGATCAGTAGGCTGGAGTTAGAGTCCTTCTCAAAATTGCAATATATAAGGGCTTGTGTATAAGAAATCTTTATGGTTTGTGTATATGAAAAAGAAAAAATAATTTCTTTCTGTACTTTGTATATCCCTCTGTGCCCCCCCCCCAAAAAAAAAAAATGCCTTAATCCGTTATTATTTCTTTTAACAGAAAATGACAGCAGCCCCCTACACTCAGTAGGGAGACTAATATAGGAAAGATGAAGTTGCCAAAAGGATAGTTACTCAAGACTTGTATTGTAAATATTTCTTCCCGTACACTGATGAGTGAATTAAGTATTCCCTGCTACATGATAATTTGACTCAAAATTAGGAGCAAATGAAACTAAATTAGTCTTATCACTGACGTGGGTGGTAATATATTCATACAGTGATTATGGACAGTTTTCCTGCCAAATCTGAAAACTTACCTTGGAACCCTTGTTGCAGAGTCACTTCCCAAACTTGTAATTGACGTCAGTGTTTTCTGAAAGTGACCAGTGACCCAGGTAGAATTTTAGAGAGATATTTTAAAGGGTGTCGATAGATTCATGGAGGTGTATCTTATTCTTTGCTGAGGAAGAAGTAACACAATGGCATCTAGCTCGGTTATTCAGGAAGATGTGGAAGTAGATTTTAGTTTTGTCGCATTAATTGGGGAATAGTACCTTTTATGTGAAAGGAAAGATTCACACTGAATTTTTGGGTATGTGTGGCTTTAAAATCAAGTGGGTCCTCAGAAAATTATTATAAATGACCCCACCTCTTATCCATTGTCATGGGTGTAGACTAACCATGACATACTGTGTATCACTGAGGATTCAAATTATTTTTTTTTTTGTCTTGTTAACTATTAGATGGTTGATTCCTATGAGGCTCTGCCATGGATATATCTAGGTCTCTGTTTATGTAATTTGAGGATCTAATTCTTTCAAACTAGACTGTAGGAATGATACAACTTTTTTTTTCGTTTCGTTTCAAATAAATACTTTTTTATTTTTATGAAGACATAATTTCATTCCAGAACCTTTCACCATTGCGTCCCCTTCTCAGAAAGTGTTTTTCTGGTATTGTTTTTCATTGGAGTAAGGTTCTATCTGTGTCCCCTTGCCCAGTATAAATCAAAGGGTGGTGCCAATGCTCCGTTCTCTTGACCTGTTACCTAGATTTTTGGGTATTCCACCGTTGATATTTTTTTTTCTTGTACAGTGAATGTTGGGTTGTGGTCGGCATTCGGACACTAGGCAATTTGGGTGCTACCTCTGGTCACAGTCCGCAAATCAATACATCGTTAGATACTTTAAAGATTTAAGGGCTGCTCATGAATGGCAGAGGCATGGGACAGAGACATTGCCCTATCAAGCAAGACAAAGCCTAGAGACTGACCATAGGATCAGCGCCCAAGCCCCCACTCCACCAAAGCTAGGACCAAGGAGATCCAGACAATGGCGGCTGATGACTCGGCAGATAGACCTATAGGTTTCCCCAACAAGGATGGAAAGGGGCTTAGACGCTGATCATAAGTATAAATGGTCAAACCTTTAAGGAATACCAGACAATATAAAAGAAAAGCCCCAAATTTTCCCCTGAAACAGTGAATTGAACTATATAACGATATTCCCACTCCCCACGCTACATAATGTAAGAAGTAATCACCAAGATATCCTTCCCGACATTTCTTGCGTCTTTAAGAAACTTATTTTAGCCGAAGGATTATGAATGCGTCGGTAAATCGAGTCAAAATCGCCGACGCTAACAGAGAAAGGAGGAGCCGGAAATAGCGAAGCTCATTCCGGAGTGAGAAATGAATCCATTTCTCTAACTTGGTTGAGACTCCCACACGTTTTAATTTACTTCAGAGAGGGTGTCACTGTTTTATATATATATATATATATATATATATATATATATATATATATATATATATATATATATATATATATATATATATATATATATATATATACCATCATCCTCATCAGCCTTTACTAGTCCAGTGCACACCAAAGGCTTCAGATTTATCCTTCCACCTGCGTCT
>NC_090734.1:94481859-94484359 GCF_036898095.1 Palaemon carinicauda
AAATACATATATAGACATATATATATGTATTGTATATATATTTGTTTATTTATATATATGTTATATATATATATATATATATATATATATATATATATATATATATATATATATATATATATTATATCTGGATACATATATATATATATATGTATATATATATATATATATATATATATATATATATATATATATATATATATATATATGTATATATATATATATATATATATATATATATATATATATATATATATATTTATGTTTACATATTTATGTATGTATATATATATATATATATATATATATATATATATATATATATATATATTTATATATATATTTATATATATATATATATATATATATATATATTTATATATATATATATATATATATATATATATATATATATATATATACATATATATATATATATATATATATATATATATATATATATATATATATATATATATATATATATATGTATATATACATATATACATACATATATATATAATATATATATATATATATATATATATATATATATATATATATATATACATATATATATATATATATATATATATATATATATATATATATATATATATATATATATATTATATATATATATATATATATGCATGTATGTATAAGTGTGTGCACATGTGTATGTGTATGCGTGGAAAAGCTACCTCAAAAGCGTATTTCATGCTCAAGAAAACAACATTTCAGCTACTTGACCTTTGCAATTAAAAAAGGCTTAGTCCACGCTCGACCCATCAAAAGTTTCTAAGAAAAAAGACATAACAAAAACTGTATAAGCTTAACGAACACCATCTTGACGAATTAAAGAATTATTTTTTATTTTTGTTCTGGAGTCAGGTGGAAGAGCGAGTTTGATGTAAAAACCGCTTTTAATAACTTATAATTCTTTATAGTCTCTTTAGACTTTTTCGATTTTATATAAAAGAGAGAGTTGATCTACTTAATTTTAGAATCAAATTTTGGTTACTAAATATTCTTATTTACTTGTCATGATGTCGTTTTCAACTAAAAGGTTTCCATTTCATATTTCATATATATTTTGTTTGTTATAAGTTTTTATTAGAAAAATCAAATTTCTTTCTATGTAATAACATTTTTCTGATATCAAGCATATTATTAACTTTTTTTGTAACATTCAAAATGTCAATTTTGTAGAAGAAATAACTTTCCAATATTGGTGTAACTCGGTCTATTCATGAATATAATATTACATGCAACATAAGGTTGCGTACTACGTTGCAGTTATATCCAAGACTATGGATGATAAGAAATTATACCATTAAAGGGTTATTTACATACCATTACCTCAATAGAATCATAAAAAAAATCATTAGATTCCACTGTTTTTAAAGGGGAAGTGTTACCATTCTTCTAATTGCCTTTAAATAAGTTTGAAGTCTTTTATAAGAGCATAAACTTCCCTCTTAGAATTAGATTCCAAAACATAAGTGTCTTGTAAACGCGAGAAAAACATCTCATTAACTAACATTATTCTGTGGGAAATGAGGTTTTTTTAATAAACTAGACAAGGAATTTACATAGTGTTGTGGGTGAATTCAAACTGAAAAGGAAAATTTGATTTTGTAATACATGCAAATAAAATATTTAAAATCCAGCTTTCTATATATATATATTATATATATATATATATATATATATATATATATATATATATATATATATATATATATATATATATATATATATATATATATATATATATATATATATATATATATATATAATAATATATATATAATATATATATATATATATATATATATATATATATATATATATATATATATATATATATATATATATGTGTGTGTGTATATTTATTCAATGTAATTAGTAATAGTGTCTTTCAATATGACAGAAATCTTCATTCACTCTTATTTTTTAGACTTTCAAAGTTTCTTGTTATTCCATAACCTCTCAGAAAGGCTAAAATTCTCATATTTGAAGCCAACCGCTCTTAGAAATCAAAACACATTTCTAAAAAAAAAAATCCTTTGTTTATGTCACAGTTCTTCAACTTATTTTGTTACTTAGAATTAGTTCCCATCGAGTTTGTTTGCTCAAGATAAGAAGCCTCAACGGGGAAAGACTCACAAAAAGCATATATTCCAAATGTTAGAGTCTACTGTAATTCGTAAGAACAATGGTAGAAAAGGTGTAACCGATTTAACTTGGTTAAGGAAATGTGATGTGTTAATGGTTTTGTTTTTCCATCGAAAGTAAAAGGGGAACTGATATTTATGCCAGTGCTGTTTCTTACACTTTGGTTCTCGATAAATATATATATATATATATATATATATATATATATATATATATATATATATATATATATATATATATATATACTGTATATATATAAATATAAATATATATATATATATATATATACTATATATATATATATATATATATATATATA
>NC_090734.1:94486859-94496859 GCF_036898095.1 Palaemon carinicauda
AATAATTTTCTGAGGCCCCTCTTGATTTTAAAGTCACACACACCCAAAAAATCAGTGTAAATCTTTTCTTTCACATAAAAGATACTATTCCCCAATTAATGCGACAAAACTAAAATCTACTTCCACATCTTCCTGAATAACCGAGCTAGATGCCATTGTGTAACTTCTTCCTTCTCAGCAAAGAATAAGATACACCTCCATGAATCTATCGACACCCTTGAAAATATCTCTCTAAAATTCTACCTGGGTCACTGGTCACTTACGAAAACACTGATGTCAATTAAAAGTTTGGGAAGTGACTCTGCAACAAGGGTTGCAAGGTAAGTTCTCAGATTTGGCAGGAAAACTGTCCATAAACACTGTATGAATATATTACCACCCAGGTCGGTGATAAGACTAATCTAGTTTCATTTGCTCCTAATTTGGAATCAAGTTATCATGTAGCAGGGAATACTTAATTCACTCATCAGTCTTGAGTAACTATCCTTTTGGCAACTTCATCTTTCCTATATACAGGTACAGTACTTAGAATATTCTAAATTCCCCTCCCTACTGAGTGTAGGGGGCTACTGTCATTACCTGTTAAAAAGAATAATAACGGATTAAGGCCTATTATGGGGGGGGGGGGGGTCACAGAGGGATATACAAAGTACAGAAAGAAATTATTTTTTTCTTTTTCATATACACAAACCATACAGCTTTCTTATACACAAGCCCCTATATATTGCAATTTTGAGAAGGACTCTAACTCCAGCCTAGTGATCAACAGTCAGGACCGTTACCAATAGGCCACTACAACCCTGATCTTTATTTAGCTAATATGTTTTCTTTGTATTTACCAGATCTTTTAAGCAATTTCTATTATCATTTAATATTTCATAAGTCATTTATCTGTCCCATTTCTAGAAAAATGAATATCTCATCGTTTTAAGCAGGTCGGGTAATTTGAGAATTGAAAGTTAAGTCATATCGATAGCTATTACAAACACAATTATTAAATTATCTTAATATTGAATCAAATACTATAGCTTTTGGATATTGAAATCCCTGTCAACTGCTTCATAGACTCGACAGCTTCATTGAGTTTCCAGTCCCATCAGCCTTTGCCCTAGATGAAAGTATAAAGAAACGGCCCAAATACAAGAAGATCTAATCCGGGGTTGTCCTTGTCCCTTTCCTTGTAAATGGATATTTTTCCCTTTTAGTAATTATTCTTCCTTCGTTTTTTTTTTTTTTTTTTTGTTACTAACCACTTTTTAATGACTTTTATTTCATCGATTTATCTCATTTTGCTTTTTGTCAGTTTATTTAAGTATAGGATAATAAAATTTTTCCGTAATATATCATAATAAATAAATATAGGCATATTCTCTCTCTCTCTCTCTCTCTCTCTCTCTCTCTCTCTCTCTCTCTCTCTCTCTCTCTCTCTCTCTCTCTCTCTCGTAGTCCAGTGATTACCAAATTTTCATCAATGGCGTGGGACCGGGATCGATCACATGGTGCTACGATTTTTTTTCCATGTGCTCAATATTCTACGCATATGTTTACCAAAGTACTAAAATATCCATGTTCGAATTTGGTCCATTCTGGTTAGTTACCTTCAGGGAAAAGGGATAGCATTTGCATTTTATGACGAAATATAGATAGATAGATAGATAGATAGATAGATAGATGGATTTATAGATAGATAATATCTATATAAAAAAAAGATAGTTAACCTTCCTTTTCTGTCACCTTTCAAAGCTGATGGGAAATAAAAGTCTTGGTGTAATCCAGCAATGCTTTAGGCTTAGAATCATTCAAGTAAAAAAAAGTTTTCAAGTATGCAGTTTCTAAAGCTTGACAAAAAAAAATTAAAGGAGAAACTATCTCTTTGTAATAGAAAAAAAAATAGTGCAGTGTTTAGAAGTTTTTATAAAGTCGGTGTCGATACAATAACCTAAAAGAGTAAAAATATTACGGAAAATTAGATGCACTGAATCATATGATGTAAGATATACTAGATAATCAAACAGTTCAGTTTTATGTATCCCAATCTTATCCAAGATTATGGAACAAATCTTCCTGAATCTAAATCATTCTTAGAAATGACGTTATCAAAAAAAAATTCTTTACGCTAAATCGTACACTGTACCAGGCTTCCAAGAACGATTGAATATCTCCACCAAGTCTCAATTGGAAGTCCAAACTTTCTTCGTCGTATTTCTAAAGAGTTTACCAACTGCAATTCACCTGGAAATGAAAGAAACCAGATCTTTTTTTCATGCGTTGTATTTAAAAGTAGATTGATGGGTAAATTAGATCTTACGTTCAATGTCAGAACGCCCGTAAATTGGATTTTCATTTATGGAAACAATTTTTTCAACTACTATTATTGATATCATATTTAAACTAATACTTATACAGAGTAACAAAATTTTTATGTCAATAAAAAAACAAAAAATATAGCAATTTTACTTATTGAAATTTCTATTTCTTACTGTGTTATCAAAAAACCATGTATTCCTCACACTCCCTGCTTCAATTTTCATACCCAAATATGCTGTTTCATTATTTTTCTATTTCGTTTTCTTAAACATAAATATATGAGATAAGTGAACTGAAATATATATCCATAAAGTTATAGAGAATGAATTAAATTATCCATCGAAATGAATTCTATCACACTTCAGCTTCTTAACACTTGACTCCCCTCATCGAATCACCTCGAGTGTTATCTCGGAACTTAATCCAGAATTACTGTTAAGTGTTATTGTTTTTCATCAAGTAAATCCTCACTTCAATGGATCTTGTACTCGTGTGTCCTAAGCAATTCGAGAGGATGTCAAACCTTCTGTTATTTCCTGCAAAAACGTTCACATACGCACAAGTAAACATCAAATAAACCCGACTTGGTATATATATATATATATATATATATGTGTGTGTGTGTGTGTGTGTTTATATATATATATATATATATATATATATATATATATATATATATATATATATATATATATATATATATATATATATATATATATATATATATATATATACAGTATATATATGTGTGTGTGTGTGCGTGTGTGTGTGTTTGTGTGTTAGTGGTAGTGTTTGGAATGGTAGTTATTTGTAGAATACCTATATACGTTTTAGAATACTCGCCAGTTTTATATAAAATATGAATTAATTTTGATACTTTCTGACATTACACACTCTACAAAGACAATTTCTACAATACCTAGGTATTCTATAAAATGCGTCTATGTACTTTGGTAAAGTATTTAAGTAGTATAGGTTTAACACTTAATTGATTATATACTGATAACTCTAGGATACTCAGTCTAAAGGAAATGTGTAATTAATTGTATATTTTTTTCATTCAATGTCATATCTAAAATGACACAAATAATCCCATTTTATTTACAACAACGATCTAAGCTCTCCACTTTCTTCCTCTGTCAGGATACTTTCATGAGTTTCTGCAGTCATTATGACAAGTTGCTACACATATTCTTCGATAATTATATTTTATTCCTTCCGCCAACGAATTTGGAAGGAAGATATTTTTTCGCCCCTGTTTGTGCGCGTGTGTTTGTTTGTGAACATCTTCCTGACCACAATTTTAATCATAGAGTAATGAAACTTGATGGGATTAACTTTTATGTAAAAAGCTGGACATGAATAAATTTTTGAAGCTGAAAGTCACGGACAAGTAAAATATTTGGTTTATCTAATCAGCCATAAGTGTCAATAAACGTAGTTGATATTTGAGTGTATAAAAATCCACGCCAATCAATACATGTTAAGGTCAAAAGTCAAAGTCAAGAAATAAGCTGCAATGGCGGAGGTTAGCCCTCTACTGAATGCCCTTCTAGTAACACTTCTTGGTGTAGCACTGATCTATACAATCCATCCTTTACTCTGCACTCAAACAGAGTTTAATAAGGAGACATCTTGATGGCAAAATTATATTAATCCAATTATTGCTATTTTGATCCTTCATCCACGTAGTAAGCTTATTTTCTATATCCTGATTGGCTCGGTCAACACCCCTCACTTTGAAACTATGTCGGGATTTCCCTTGAACAATATAAAGCAGAGGCCAATAATTTTAATGCGTGAGACAATCTGGTTTGTGTGACTGCAAGATGATTGGTGTGTCATTAAGAGTAAATTTATCAATCCAGTTGTAATCTACCTCCTCAGCTTGCTTAGCCTCAAGAGCTAAGAGCCACTGTGCAAACTTTGTTAGATGTTCCTTGTAGACTAAAATGATTCTTTGGTTTCTCTCTGGATGACTTTGGAAATCAATGAGATCAACTTGATATCGAGAAAAATTCTTTGGAAATTATTGGCTTCAAAGAACTCTATTTTAATAGCTTTTTGCTCTTGGTGTAATTGCAGATATATTCGACAAAATAATTCAATATTTGTGTGTTATATTTCTCTACTTGAACGGTAATTCCTTGATCACCAGGTGTCCACCTCTATGACCTACTGATATGTTTGCTTTTTACAGTATATTAAATAGTTCACTATCAGCTACATACATCATAATGGTAGTACTACCCTCCTTTCATGACTGAACGAGCTTCTGTTTCTGGTGCACTTCCATTATGCCCTACTTGTTTAGCAACCAATAATAGCGAGTGACTTTTTTGGCTGCAACTTTGGCATTCATAACTTTATTCAGTATCTGTTGTTAATGTTTATTGAGTACTGCAGCTGTACTGTTTGCTGCAGCTCCTCTATTAATTTTCATTTTATCATTACAGCAATGTTATTACTGTAGTCACACGTCTTCATTCTGAAGGGACAAAGGTAGTGACCAAAAATATCCTATACACTTTGTAAGGGTCCAATGATAGAAATAATGTTCTATCACTCATCAAGAGTTAAATGAAGTACAGTTAATGACCTTCACCTTATAAATAGAGTAATTGAACAGAAGAAACAATACAAGTAGCTCTCTTGTTCTTTTTGCCTTGTTTTACACATTGCCTAAATCGTAATCGGTTTTATAAAGAATAAATGGGAAATGTGTTGAATTTCTACTGTTAAATACTTCACCTGCAGATATTTTGCATTTTATATATTTTCTAAGCATTCTTTAGAAATATAAATGATAAACTTTGCCACAGAGACACACACACATACACACATACACACACGCACACACACACACACACACACACACACATATATATATATATATATATATATATATATATATATATATATATATATATATATATATATATATATATATATATATATATATATATATATATATATATATATGTATATATATATATATAACTCAATAAATCCCGTCTGGAATTCTCCGGGTTGGGTCCTGCATCTGATATCGCCATTCTCTCCAGAGACTCCTATCCAATGCCATCTGTGCCAGCTGCTGAAATGTCTCGCCTCTATTTGCTTTCTTGAAGGTTTTCACCCATGAATCTCTTGGTCGTCCTCTCGGTCTATTTCCGGCCACTCGACCATGAAGCACTATCTTTGGCCATCTGTCCTGTTCCATCCTCTGTATATGCCCAAACCATCTCCTCTGAATATCTTCCACTCTAATCAGAATTGTGTCCTCAACACCAGCCATTTCTTCCACTCTCTCGTTCGTAATACTGTCCTCCCATCTTACACCGCAGATTCTTCTCACACATTTCATTTCAAAGGCTAATAACTTTTTCTCCTCTCTCTTCTTCAGTATTCAGCATTCAGCATCGTATATCACAGTGGGGATTACTATTGCTCTTAATAGTCTAATTTTCAACTTAATGAACTTAATGAATATATTTCTGTCTTTCCAGATTCTTTTTTGCCTTCCAAATGCTTTCTGGCCACTTGAGATTCGGTCATGAATTGCTCTTTCCATCTTTCTATCTGCTGTGAAAAACACTCCCAAATATTTAAACTCATTGACTTGTTCCACTTCTCCCTCTGATAGCTGTATTTCTAAGGCCTCTCTCTAGCGTCCAATTTTCATACTTTTGGTTTTCTCTCTATTTATCACTAATTCATACCTACTGCACTGCTCCTCCACCATTCTCAACACTCTCTGAAGTTCCTCCTTAGTTTCTGCTAAAAGCAATATGTCATCTGCATATCTCATGTTAGATATTTTTGTTCCTCCTATATCTATGCCACCCTCATAATCTCCAAGTGCCATTCTCATTACCCATTCCAAGTATAGGTTGAAGAGGTGTGGTGATAGTGGGCAACCCTGTATAATCCCAGCAGTGGTTATGAACTCCTCTGTCAAACACTTTCCTTTTCTTACTTTAGCCGATGTCCTTTCATACAATCTCCTGATGGTTTCCAGTATTTTTGGTTCTAATCCCCATTCCTTCAAAATCCTAATCATCTCTTCTCTCCATATGGAGTCAAACGCTG
Source organism: Palaemon carinicauda (assembly GCF_036898095.1). Taxonomy (NCBI): domain Eukaryota; kingdom Metazoa; phylum Arthropoda; class Malacostraca; order Decapoda; family Palaemonidae; genus Palaemon; species Palaemon carinicauda. The sequence goes on from NC_090734.1 coordinate 94,493,259, forward strand.
GCCGGAAGTCAATAAATACACAATACAGATCTTTTTCCTTCTCCCAGATGATATGTGAGAAGGTGAATACATGATCGATTGTTCCTCTACCCGCCCTAAATCCTGCTTGACCCTCATCAATTATTTCCTCTTCTTGCCTTGCTATTCTACCACCAGCCTCAAGCAATTCCTTTGGTACTCCATCAATTCCTGGTGCTTTCCCACTTGATATAGCTCTTAAAGATTTTTCCACTTCTTCTATCAGGAGATCTGGCATTTCCTGTAGGTTCCATAGCTCTCCTCTTAGTTCTGGGTAATCTTCTCCAGTTACCCGTCTCCCACTTCCTTTTAGTTGTTCCTCGTAGTGCGTTTTCCAGATCTTCTCAATATCGGCCGTTGCTGATACCTTGTTACCCTCTGCATCTCTTAGAGCAATTCCATTTTTTTCCAACCCCTTGTCAATCTATCTACTGCAGTGAATAGTTCTCTTGAATGGCCGTTTCTGAAATATTCCTTTCATGTTTTACACAGGTCTTCTATCCATTTTATTTTTGCTTTTTTGCATTTATTGTCCATTGCTCTGCACTTTCGTCTATAACTTGCTTTGTTTTCGTGGGATGGGTCTTCATTCTTTGTCTTTTTTGCTTATCTCCTCTCTTGGCATGCATCCAATACTTCCTCTGTGACCCACTGTTGACTTGCTCTCCTTCTTTCCAAAATACTGTCGGCGTCCTCTTTAATTATGTCTCGTCCCCGACACCACTTTTCCTCTGTTGTCTCGAGTCCTATTAGTGGTTCAAAACGTCCTCTTACTCTTACTTTGAAGGCAGTTTTTACTTCCTCGTTCCTCCGTTTATCCACATTATACCTGACTAGTTCTTGATTTCTTCCTCTGTCTGTCCGAAATTTAATACGGATGTTTGAAAGTAGTAGTTCATGTGATGTTCCAAAGTCTGCTCCCCTCATCACTTTTGTTCCCATTACTGTTTTCCATCTCTTATTTATAAGGATATAATCAATGCAGTTCTTATGAATTCCATCTGGGTGTGTCCATGTGTATCTGTGCTGTTCTCTATGATAAAAGTATTTGTTATACACAGTTGTTCACCCTGGCAAAATTCCAACATCCTCTGTCCTCTTTCATTTCTTTCACCTAAACCGAACTCTCCCATCACATCCTCGTAGCCTCTCCTGTCATTTCCAATTTTACTATTGAAATCGCCCATCACCATGACTATATCGCCTGTCTTTGTTGTCTCTATTTCCTCCTTTAACTGTGAATAGAAGATTTCTACGTCTTCATCTTCATATGAGCTGTCTGGTGCATATACCTGAATAACCTAAAAATTCTTGTGCTTTCCTCTCAAAGTGACCGAAATTATTCTTGAGTTCACACAATTGTGCTCCAAATAAGCCCTTTGTGCTCTTTTTCCTAACATTAGTGCTACTCCCTCTCTATGAATATTGTCTGCTCTATCTGAATACAATATTTTGATTCCTTCTGACATCATTTCACCTTCTCTCACCCAATGAGTGTCTGCTATTCCCAATACAGCCCAACTGTATCTATTTATTTCTTCAATGGTACACCTAAGTTTTGCTGGTGCAAAGAGCGTTGTTACATTTACAGTTCCAACTGTTGTTATTACTTTTGCTGACCAAATTACCAATTTCTCACCACGAGGCTGTGGTTTAGGACTTCAGGGCGTGTCGGTTCCCCCGGACGCGGTAGCCATACTACTTTATCCTTGACATCTTTTTCATGCAGGTTTCCTGGCTAATAAGGTAGCCGGCTAGCCACTCCTCTGCTACCTGTTTGGTCCATGAGTCCTTATTAATATTATTCGGAGTAGCCCTTGCAATAAGTTGTACTGGAAGGGTTTCCCTCATCCGCCACCTAAAGGCCCAGAAACACTGTCAATCATGATTGTACAATCTAAGTGGTTGTGCAGGCATATCCTATAGTGAGTAGGTGTGATTGACAGTTTGCGCAGATAATTGAGTAGTGTTTGCCCAATCATAGTAGTTACACAATTATGAATGATAGTCTGTAGCGATGATTGCACCAACAGCTCATTCTTTTCTTTGATACTATGGCGAGCTCACAGGACTCTCAAGATTTTTGTAGGGAGTTTATTCAAATCTATACAGATTTTGCGGCTTTGTGGAATATATATGCATATATATATATATATATATATATATATATATATATATATATATATATATATATATATATATATATATATATATATATATATATATAAATATATATATATATGTATATATATATGTATATATATATATATATATATATATACATATATATATATATATATATATATATATATATATATATATATATATATATATATATATATATATATATATATATATATATATATATATATATATATGTATATATATATATATATATATATATATATATATATATATATATATACATATATATATATATATATATATATATATATATATATGTATATATATATATATATATATATATATATATATATATATATATATATATATATATATATATATATATATATATATATATATATATCCCGCTAACCATTAACTTATTAACAATTATCCAAAGCAATTCATGAGATGAACATGAAACATCATGTATATCTTGCTATATAGAAGTTTGCATTCCAAACGTCTACTCTTGTTAAGACTATGCTACAGATGCAATGATCAACTTAATGAATTATTTGTTAATCCGAGATTCTTGCCAGGGAACAGATCCTTCGTTATTAAAGTAATTACAAAATGCTTCCCTTAAATATTTTGCAGATGAAGTTTCATTGCGTGCGCACGTTGGTTCCAGTGAAATAGGTTGGTTGCCATACCTCTCATTCGCTTCATTAACCTTCTTATCATTCTCATCTTCAACATCTAAAACATCAAGATATGCTTGTGCATTTCGTTTCCTTAAGTAATTATGGAGATAGCAACATGCCATAACTATTGTTGAAGCCTTTGTTGGTGACACATTAATCGTTGACAAAAGAACTCTAAATCAATCTGACATAATCCCAAAAACATTTTCAACGATGCGTCTACCTCGTGATAATCTGTAATTATAGATAGCTTGAGATTTGGTTAAGTTACTGTATGCCAAAGGCTTTATGAAGTTATCCAGTAAAGGAAATGCATCAGGTGCAACGAAAACAAAAGGCATAGCGTCAGGGCAGCCGGGTAAAGTGGTTGGCTTTGGGATACACTGCACCATCTGACACTCTACCATTGGCACCTACATCAACCATCATAAATTCATAGTGAGCGTTAACAACAGCCATAAGCACAATGCTAAATGTATGTTTATAGTTGAAATAATAGGATTCAGATCTAATGGGTTTCTTGATTTGCACGTGTTTTCCATCGATTGCCCCAATGCAATGGGGAAAATGCCAAGTCTTTTCAAATGCTGTAGCTACTTCAAGCCATTCATTTGATGTTTTAGGGATCTGAAAGAATAAAATTGATATACTCGTAAATATCCATACATCATTTTCATCCTATCAATCATCATTATCGTGATCAATACCTTAATTAAATTTTAGGAAAATGTAAAGGCTATATTTTATTTCAT
>NC_090734.1:94506859-94514359 GCF_036898095.1 Palaemon carinicauda
ATCTTTGATACAAGAGCCGTAGCCTACCAGAGGTGTCCTGGACACTGTCGCTCGCTAGGTATAAATTATTTAGTCAGAGCGACATTCCTGGTTGTTTTGCTTTAATAAATTTTAGCTATTTAGCATTACATAGGATTTCCTTTCGTGCTTAGTATTATTTGGCGAAGTATTCGCCATTCTGGCCTACGCTAGGCCATGTAGCCTAGTCGTTTGGTCCTAGTACTTCATGCATGATTTTGGTTTTTCCGAGTGTAATTAAAATTTTATTGAAGCTTTAGGCTATATTCTATACATTTTATACTGTGTGGAATATTTCCAAGATTGTATACGTGTGAGTTTCGGTGAATAAGGTAATCGATTCTCTTGGTGCCTAGGCTAATTGCTTATGGAGCCTTAGTATACTTTATCATACTCCCCGGTTGCTTTCTTTTCTTCGGAGAAGGTAAGCAATCCCTTTCCCTCTGTTTAAGCCTTGGGCTTATCCCTAAGTGGTTTTTTCCGAATTTATTTTCGATAAAACTATACTAGGGTGTTACTGTACCTTTCTGTTCCTGTAGTTATGGTTCAAGAGGGACAGAACAACAGAGTTTTTAGTCTGAGTCTGTGTTGCCTGGCTTGGGGCAGAGTCCCCCTCGCTGACCTAACACATACAAAGGGAGCTTAGCTCCCTTAGGTCACTACCGAAGGTTTCTGTAGTTATGATTCCTTCTTTTGTGATCGACCAGACTAAGTCCTGTTGCTGTTCTCGGGGGAGGATAAGTTCTTCCCTTGGGAGTAGCAACGCCTTCCTTGCTTTGGTGCTCTGGAAGCTGGCAAGTATTGCTGGCCTTTTCCCTTAGATCTCCCTTAGGCTAAGATAAGTTTCTTGGCTGCGGGTGATCTGTCACTAAAGCAAGGTTGGCAGGACCCTCTTATCCCTTCCCCCTCTATCTCCGTAATGGCCTAGCCATTACTGTACTGTACCTTGCCGGCCGGCAGAGCTGGCCGGCAGGGGTCTTACTGTACTGTACGTCGTTCTACTTCTGGACCTAGTATAGGTTGGGATGTGGAATTGACTCAGCCCATTGCCGGCCGGCAGAGCTGCTGGCCGGCAAGGGTCTTATGTTTTCGAGTGCTGCCCGGACCTCTCTTGGTCCCTCATCCATGCCTGCCGGCAGAGCCGGACGGCATTGGTCAAGGAAGCCTGAATTAGTTTCTCCCCTTCCTTATATGCACTCTTTTGGTTCCCGGGCTTGGAGGTAGTGTACACTCTTATCCCGGCATCCATTCTATTTTCTTCTAGTGCTGTTCCTGTCCCGGCTGCCGGCCTATGAGGCCGGCAGCCGGGCAGGTGTAGTTCTCTGGTTCTTTTGCTGCCGGCTGACATCGGTCTTGTACCTTTGCCGGCCGGCTTATGTCAGTCCTTGTCTGCCGGTCACCAAGAGTGTGGCCGGCAGCTGGGTACTACCTTGTGTAGTTGCTGACCGGCAGCCATTGCCGGCCAACACTGGCTGTTACCGGCCGGCAGTTGCTGCCGACCGGCACAGGCATTTGAACCAGAGTGCTGCCGCCCTATAGCTGTTAAGTAGTATACTTTAAAGCTAGTTGTGGTGTGTGCCGGCCGGCAAAGGCAGGCCGGCACACATCCCCCTATACTGTACTAGTATTCTTCTGTATAGCATATACAGTAAGAAGAAAACTATAGTAAAGGTTTTGGTACAGCACTGTATCTTCTAACACTATTGTGTTTTCTTGCACATCCCTTTGCTGTTGCCCTCAGATAGGAAGCTGAGTTCTTCCCTGTCTATTATCCAGGATTTTAAAATCATTGCTTAGGTGTGAGCTCCACCTGTTTCCTCTGGAAACCTTGCATTGGTTACTCTAGAAGAGATAAACCATTTTTGATTTTATTATCTGGAAGGCTGCAACAATGGGTTGTGAGGGAAACACAAGTGTGTGTCTTTCCTTTCTGAATTGTTATGCTATACTATGCATATCCAGTGATACATAGTTCACTTGATACTCATGGAAATTTCTTCTCTTTACAGAAGGACACTCCGAAGTGGGGAAGTGCTTTCTGCAATGTCAGCAGCAAGAACCTCTGCGGACATGAGTTTTGTAGGAGACACGCAGCATACGCTGTCTCCAAGGATGATCTCCGGTATTGGGACCCTCAGGTATGTACTGTGTGCACTAACCTGATTAATGAGACATTTAAATAGCTAGGAAGAAGCTTCGTACCTGGGTAAGGGGCTTCCAAAAGAACACTTGTGGCCCTTATCTTCCAAGTGAGAAGATGAGGGCGTATCTTTTCCCTAAGGCATCAGCTGATGCAGTGATTCCCCAGCCTCAAGAGGAGATCCCCTAAGTTCAGATCCAGGTGGATGCTGAAGTCGCGGTCGCGATGCAAGACATCCAGCTAAATGACAGGATATCTGATGTGGACGGGTGTCAGGAGGAAGACCTCCTGGCAGAAGCCCAGGATGAAGTTCAAGCCCCTCTACATCGGCCGGTCTCCCAGTAGAGCTGGGACAGGCCCTCTCTTCTATTGTTGGAATAATCCAACAAATGCAGAAGGAGAATCAGGAGAAGGCGGCTGCAATGGAACTGCGAATGCAGTGCCTTGCAGAATCACATGGGCCCCAGAAAAAGCTCAATGTGAAAGACCTTCCCTTGTGCTCAGATGCTAACCCATGGAGGTATGCTGAGCACATGCCGATGACGACTGGAAAGATCGTCATCTCGGATAAGCTGGGGTCAGTTCCCCTGGAGGGTGGAATTCTGACTCAGCAAGGCATCATATCCGGACTGTTATGTCCGGCTGAGGAAGGAACCAGCTTCAAAGGAGGAGACAGAGCCGAAGGAGGTCATAGTGATGGACCATGCTAAGGCTCAAGCTCTACTTTCATCCTCGATGAAAGAGAGGGGCTTCTCTAATTTAAAGGTAGCTGCATTGAATAGGAAGCTCCCTTCCTTTGTGTCCTCGCCTACTAGAGCCTTCCCCCTTTTACAGAAAGGGTTTCTGGCTGTACTAAAAGCAATCGAGGCCGGCAAGTCTTGCCCCTCCCTAGAGGAGTGTAAACCCTTGTCGCTGGCCCTGCCTATGGACCACAAAGACTGGAAGGACGTCCATCTTACGTTCTCAGTGGGAAAGTTGGAGGCTGATATTGCCGGACGTCAGTTCGGCAAGGACCTCCCTAAGCTGTCTGACTTTCTATTGCGAAGTGAGTTCGATACAAAAGAAAGACTGACTGCCTCAATGTCTCTTCAGACTACTCTCGAGACGATGGCAAGTGACCCCAAGGTCCATGAAATGTTCATGGTAGTGGCCAAGCCTCATCTGGCCACAGTGACGAAGGACCTTTATGGCTTCGTCAAGGCAAGGAGAGCTTGTAGGGAGTTCGTGTTTACCTCGGCTACGGTGAGGCACGAGCTAAAGAAACTAATCTCCTCCAACATTTGGGGAAAAGACCTTTTTCCCTACCGACTTGGTCAAAGAAGTTTTTGATAAAGCCGTCTTGGAGAATAAAAACCTTCTCCAGAATTGGGGCCTGGCTATCAAAAGAAAGTCTTCCCCGGATGAGGGTCCTCAACCAAAGAGGAAGACTATGAGGACTAGGCTACCGTCTCGGCCAGCCAAGGCTCTTAGACAGCAACAGCAACTGCAATTGCCATTGCCCCCAGTGCCCCAGATCGTGGCACAAACCCCGACCACCTTTCAGTGGGTACCCCAGGCCTTGTCGACACAGTCCACGGCATTCACCCCAGCGTTCGAAGGGCAGTCTACTTCCTTTCGAGCAAAACCTAGTGGAACAGCCAGAGGCTCGTCTAGACGCCCCTCAAGGGGAAGGGGATTCAGGGGTGGTCGTGGTCAGGAAGGCAAGACCTCAGGACGGCAGTCCAAGTGAGGTGATACCGGTAGGAGGGAGACTTCTGAAATTTCGGGATCGGTGGACCTTCGATCCCTGGGCCCACAGCCTACTCAAGAATGGACTGGGCGGGAGCTGGTACAGCACTCCACCCCCGTACCTTCGGTTTTTCCAACACTCCACCCCCGTTATGGAGGAGTACGTTCAAGAACGGTTGGAGAAAAAGGGTGAAGCCCATCAATTTCTAAGGGAGGCTGTTTTGTGTTCCCAAGAAAGACTCGGAAAAGCTCAGAGTCATTCTGGACTTGTCGCCACTTAACAAGTTCATAGTGAATTGCAAATTCAAAATGCTAACACTGCAACACATAAGGACCTTACTGCCCAGGAGGGCATATTCCGTCTCTATAGACTTGTCAGACGCCTACTGGCACATTCCAATTAGCCATCGACTCTCCCCCTACCTAGGGTTCAGGCTACAACGAAGACTATACGCCTTCGGAGCCATGCCATTCGGGCTAAACATAGCCCCAAGGATTTTTACGAAGCTTGCGAGCGTAGCTCTCAAACAATTTCGCCTAAAGGGAATTCAGGTAGTAGCCTACCTGGACGACTGGTTGGTGTGGGCAGCATCCGAGACAGAATGCTTGCAAGCTTCCAGTCAAGTGATCCAGTTCCTAGAGTACCTAGGCTTCAAGATCAACAGAAAAAGTCTCGACTTTCTCCATCTCAAAAGTTCCAGTGGCTAAGATCCACTGGGACCTTTTGTCACACCGTTTCTCCACCCCGGCGAAGAAAAGGAAGGAGATAGCGCGTTCTGTCAAGAGACTTCAAGATTCCGAAAGGATATCAAGACACGAGCAGGAGAGAGTACCGCGCTCTCTCCAGTTTGCTTCGGTGACAGACCCAGTGCTAAGAGCACAGCTAAAGGATGCAATCGGAGTTTGGAGAAGTTATGCATCAAACGCGTGAAGAGATCTGAGAAGACCAGCCGCTTCGGCTAAGTACTCTTCTCAGGCCTTGGTCCCAAGCCAGACATCTAAAGAAGTCAGGTTCTTCTTCAGCCACCTCCCCCGTCGGTGACGATTCACTCAGACGCCTCAAAGGAGGGATGGGGAGGTCACTCTCATCGGAAAAAAGTCCAGGGGACTTGGTCCAGGCTATTCAAGACCTTTCTCATAAAACTTTCTAGAAGCTAAGGCAGTGCTCCTTACCTTAAAGAAAGTCTCCCCGCGTCATTCGTTCCACATAAAGTGGTAATAGACAGCGAGGTAGTTGTAAGATACTTGAATCGACAAGGATCGAGGTCACCACCTCTCAACCAGGTGATGTTGAGATATATGTATGTATATACATATATATATATATATATATATATATATATATATATATATATATATATATATATATATATATATATATATATATATATATATATATATATATACATATATATGTATGTATATTATATATATATATATATATATATATATATATATATATATATATATATATATATATATATATATATATATATATATATATATATATATATATATATATATATATATATATATATATATACATATATATATATATATATATATATAAAATACAGTATATATATATATATATATATATATATATATATATATATATATATATATATATATATATATATATATATATATATATATATATATATATATATATATATATATATATATATATATAATTCAATAAAGCTGAATAAAGTGATATAAATAAAAAAGTAAACTCCAACTACGAGAAAATGATGGATTGATGAACTAAAAAAATTTTTGGTATAAAATACCGCCAGCAGACGACAGTGGAAGTCCTGTTTTAAGCCTTTGTCCTGCAGTGGACTAGTTACAGTCTTTAAGCTTTTCATGGAAGGAGGCGTATAAGGGAGCAGGAATGGTATCGCTGGCCGGCAAGAATATTAGATAAAAGTTTATCATGCCCAAGAGTTCTTGTAATTCTTTTATGATCGAGGGCGTGGGGCAGTTCTGAACAGCTGATACTGTGACGGGCCGATAGAAGGTTTTGACTCAAAGGCAGGATGAAAGCAACTGAGTAAACATTATTACATAACACTCGTTTATATATAATTAAACTCCAGGCTAAAATGGCATACAAAACATAACAGGAAATTTCATGTTCAACCGAAAAGCTCACCGGTTAACAGTTAATGGTAAGAAACACAGACATGTTATTTCAGGTTCTTATCAGTGCGAGGGGAGAGCGAAGATACAAGCATAATACATACTGAAAATGAAATGTCGTTACTATGTATGATCGTGTGACACACGGTTGGTATAATACTTTCTTAGGGATGGGGTAGATACCTCCAGAACGAATGCTGTGCCCTAAGACCAATACTTTACTTGGGGCAAAGGTACATTTGTTATACCGCACTATAAGTCCGATCCGTTGTATGGTGTTGAGAATGTTGTGTAGGTGATGGAGATGTTCCTCTTTGGAGGAAGAGAACACAAGTATAACATCCAAATAACATTTTTGAATGGGAGTTTTCCTTAGATGTCAATAGTCCAATCATTACGAAGGTCAAAACATCAGTAATTTAATATGTATTGACCGAAGAGGGTGTTGATGGCTATCTTGGATATAACTTTTGAGTTCAAGGGCACCTGATAATTCCCCTTTTGGATGAGGAGACTAAAAAAATCTTCGCTTTGTGTAAATATGAGGTAAACTCCTCACAAGGACGCAGCACAATGTGTAGAGGTGATGGTCATGGGTTTGAGTTCTTTTGTCGAAGGCCCATCTCTTCCGTTTTAGTGATCATTTGAATTGCAACTGCCAAAATATCCAGGGCCAGACTCCTAAATATGGCAAACACCAGGATCCCGTCATCTCGATATGGTGATGGATACGTTCTTGGTAGGACTGTGGGTGTTTATTGAAGTCCTGTTCCTGACACCATCAGGTATAATGTGAAGAGGCAGATGTAGGAGTTGCATTGAAGTAGAGTTCAAGGTTGAAAGGGGTGGAAAAAAGAGGTGTTGACGATTATTGGGAATATCACGTCGGCCACAAGAAACTACCAATAGTATTTGGCAATTCAAACGATAATGTTAGAGTCTCACAAGCTTGACTTGAGATATGAGATGTTTTGGCTGCTACCAGACGGATGTCAGCATACTTAGAATGACTACATTATGTCATGAAGATTGACATTGGTGGTGGGGAACTCAACTACCAGTGTCTACCAAAAATTACCCATTAGTACCTGCTTCATAATAAAAATAAAAAATTAGTGATAGGCAAGGCCAATGCCACAAGTGATGGACTACCTGCAGGGTTTTGGCTACGAACATCTGTCCACAAATTTCTTCACAGCAGTGGTAGTAGCTTAATTGCAGCTGAATGGGCATCACCTAGTGGCTGTGGAGGTCGTTGGTTAGAGCGTGAGTGACGGGCCGCATATAATGTGTGGTGGGCAGCTTTGTTGCTGCTCCAGCATGTCACAGTGTGGGCTTCTTTATCCTACAGCATTTACGCCAGCTTTGGTTGGTGTTGAATGGTTGTCCCATTAATCAGGACTGGAAGGTATTGAAGAGGCTGCCCATAAGAGCGTCGACTTTGGTCATCACGTATTGACATCGGGGAT
>NC_090734.1:94524359-94528620 GCF_036898095.1 Palaemon carinicauda
CAATTGGTAGTAATTCATTCAAATTACCCCACATGAGTCAATATGGATTAATATCAACACAACATCGTGTTCAAATAGAAATAAATTTCTACCTCATACCTGGGATCGAACGCTAGCCCCTTCTAATGAAAGGCCAGGTTGAAACCACCATGTCACGAGAGCCCATAAATGATATTGGAACCTGACCGCTACCAGCTGTCCGAGGATTTACCTGGCGAGACATCAGTCCTCTTACCAGTGAGTTTTACCCAATATCCCGGGCCACCACGTGACACAATTGGTAGTAATTCATTCAAATTACCCCTAATGAGTCAATATGGATTAATATCAACACAACATCGTGTTCAAATACAAATAAATTTCTACCTCATACCTGGGATCGAACGCTAGCCCCTTCTAATGAAAGGCCAGGTCGAAACCAACCATGTCACGAGAGCCCATAAAAGATATTGGAACCTGACCGCTACCAGCTGTCCGAGGATTTACCTGGCGAGACATCAGTCTCTTACCAGCGAGTTTTACCCAATATCCCGGGCCACCACGTGACACAATTGGTAGTAATTCATTCAAATTACCCCTAATGAGTCAATATGGATTAATATCAACACAACATTGTGTTCAAATAGAAATAAATTTTCTACCTCATACCTGGGATCGAACACTAGCCCCTTCTAATGAAAGGCCAGGTTGAAACCAACCATGTCACGAGAGCCCATAAATGATATTGGAACCTGACCGCTACCCAGCTGTCCGAGGATTTACCTGGCGAGACATCAGTCTCTTACCAGTGAGTTTTACCCAATATCCCGGGCCACCACGTGACACAATTGGTAGTAATTCATTCAAATTACCCCACATGAGTCAATATGGATTAATATCAACACAACATCGTGTTCAAAATAGAAATAAATTTCTACCTCATACCTGGGATCGAACGCTAGCCCCTTCTAATGAAAGGCCAGGTCAAAACCAACCATGTCACGAGAGCCAATAAAAGATATTGGAACCTGACCGCTACCAGCTGTCAGAGGATTTACCTGGCGAGACATCAGTCTCTTACCAGCGAGTTTCACCCCAATATCCCTGGCCACCACGTGACACAATTGGTACTAATTCATTCAAATTACCCCTAATGAGTCAATATGGATTAATATCAACACAACATCGTGTTCAAATAGAAATAAATTTCTACCTCATACCTGGGATCGAACGCTAGCCCCTTCTAATGAAAGGCCAGGTCGAAACCAACCATGTCACGAGAGCCCATAAAAGATATTGGAACCTGACCGCTACCAGCTGTCCGAGGATTTACCTGGCGAGACATCAGTCTCTTACCAGCGAGTTTTACCCAATATCCCGGGCCACCCACGTGACACAATTGGTAGTAATTCATTCAAATTACCCCACATGAGTCAATATGGATTAATATCAACACAACATCGTGTTCAAATAGAAATAAATTTCTACCTCATACCTGGGATCGAACGCTAGCCCATTCTAATGAAAGGCCAGGTTGAAACCAACCATGTCACGAGAGCCCATAAAAGATATTGGAACCTGACCGCTACCAGGCTGTCCGAGGATTTACCTGGCGAGACATCAGTCTCTTACCAGCGAGTTTTACCCCAATATCTCGGGCCACCACGTGACACAATTGGTAATAATTCTTCAAATTACCCCTAATGAGTCAATATGGATTAATATCAACACAACATCGTGTTCAAATAGAAATAAATTTCTACCTCATACCTGGGGATCGAACGCTAGCCCCTTCTAATGAAAGGCCAGGTCGAAACCAACCATGTCACGAGAGCCCATAAAAGATATTGGAACCTGACCGCTACCAACTGTCCGAGGATTTACCTGGCGAGACATCAGTCTCTTACCAGCGAGTTTTACCCAATATCCCGGGCCACCACGTGACACAATTGGTAGTAATTCATTCAAATTACCCCTAATGAGTCAATATGGATTAATATCAACACAACATCGTGTTCAAATAGAAATAAATTTCTACCTCATACCTGGGATCGAACGCTAGCCCCTTCTAATGAAAGGCCAGGTCGAAAGCAACCATGTCACGAGAGCCCATAAAAGATATTGGAACCTGACCGCTACCAGCTGTCCGAGGATTTACCTGGCGAGACATCAATCTCTTACCAGCGAGTTTTACCCAATATCCCGGGCCACCATGTGACACAATTGGTAGTAATTCATTCAAATTACCCCTAATGAGTCACTATGGATTAATATCAACACAACATCGTGTTCAAAATAGAAATAAATTTCTACCTCATACCTGGGATCAAACGCTAGCCCCTTCTAATGAAAGGCCAGGTCGAAACCAACCATGTCACAAGAGCCCATAAAAGATATTGGAACCTGACCGCTACCAGCTGTCCGAGGATTTACCTGGCAAGACATCAGTCTCTTACCAGCGAGTTTTACCCAATATCCCTGGCCACCACGTGACACAATTGGTAGTAATTCATTCAAATTACCCCTAATGAGTCAATATGGATTAATATCAACACAACATCGTGTTCAAATAGAAAAAAATTTCTACCTCATACCTGGGATCGAACGCTAGCCCCTTCTAATGAAAGGCCAGGTCGAAACCAACCATGTCACGAGAGCCCATAAAAGATATTGGAACCTGACCGCTACCAGCTGTCCGAGGATTTACCTGGCGAGACATCAGTCTCTTACCAGCGGGTTTTACCCAATATCCCGGGCCACCACGTGACACAATTGGTAGTAATTCATTCAAATTACCCCTAATGAGTCAATATGGATTAATATCAACACAACATCGTGTTCAAATAGAAATAAATTTCTACCTCATACCTGGGATCGAACGCTAGCCCCTTCTAATATATATATATATATATATATATATATATATATATATATATATATATATATATATATATTATATATATATATATATATATATATATATATATATATAAAGGTAGTAGGTTGGCCAGGGCACCAGCCACCCGTTGAGATACTACCGCTAGAGAGTTATGGGGTCTTTTGACTGGCCAGACAGTACTACATTGGATCCTCCTCTCTGGTTACGGTTCCTTTTCCCTTTGCCTACATACACACTGAATAGTCTGGCATATTCTTTACATATTCTCCTCTATCCTCATACACCCTGACAACACAGATTACCAAATAATTCTTCATCACCCAAGGGGTTACTGCACTGTAATTGTTCAGTGCTACTTTCCTCTTGGTAAGGGTAGAAGAGACTCTTTAGCTATGATAGGCAGCTCTTCTAGGAGAAGGACACTCCAAAAATCAAACCACTGTTCTCTAGTCTTGGGTAGTGCCATAGCCTCTGTACCATGGCCTTTCACTGTCTTGGGTTAGAGTTCTCTTGCTTGAGGGTACACTCGAGCACACTCTCCTATCTTATTTCTCTTCCTCTTGTTTTGTTAAAGTTTTTATAGTTTATATAGGAGATATTTATTGTTGTTACTCTTCTTAGAATATTTTATTTTCCTTTTTTCCTTTCCGCACTGAGCTATTTTCCCTGTTGGAGCCCCTGGGCTTATAGCATACTGCTTTTCCAACTAGGGTTGTAGCTTAGTAAGTAATAATAATAATAATAATAATATATATATATATATATATATATATATATATATATATATATATATATATATATATATATATATATATATATATATATGTATGTATATGTATATATAAATATATATATATATATATATATATATATATATATATATATATATATATATATATATATATATATATATATATATATATATATATATATGTATATATATATATATATATATATATATATATATATATATATATATATATATATATATATTATATATATATATATATATATATATATATATATATATATATATATATATTATATATATATGTATTTGTGTATATATATGTGTATATACATACATATATATATATATATATATATATATATATATATATATATATATATATATATATATATATATATATATATATATAATATATCTGTGTGTGTATACATGTGTATATGTGTGTGTAAATATATATATTTAATTTAAGTAAATACTGGTGTATATACATATATATATATATTTTATATATATATATATATATATATATATATATATATATATATATATATATATATATATATATATATATATATATATATATATATATATATATATATATATACATAATTCTATATATATATATATATATA
>NC_090734.1:94541620-94544120 GCF_036898095.1 Palaemon carinicauda
TGCGGACTCCTTGAAGGTGAACTGCCGACAGGTACCACTTCTTCTTTTCCGCCAATCGGAAAATGGCTAACATCACTTGGTTGAGAGGTGGTGACCTCGACCCTTGTCGATTCAAGCATCTCACAACCACCTCGCTGTCTGTCACCAATCTTATGTGGATCGAGTGACGCGGGGAGACTTTCTTTAAGGTAAGGAGCACTGCCATAGCTTCTAGAAAGTTTATATGAAAGGTCCTGAATAGCTTGGACCAAGTCCCCTGGACTTTTTTCCGATGAGAGTGACCTCCCCATCCCTCCTTTGAGGCGTCTGAGTGAATCGTCAACGACGGGGGAGGTGGCTGAAGAAGAACAGACTTCTTTAGATGTCTGGCTTGGGACCAAGGTCTGAGAAGAGTACGTAGCCGAGGCGGCACTGGTCTTCTCAGGTCTCTTCGCGCGTTTGATGCATACCTTCTCCAAACTCCGGTTGCATCCTTTAGCTGTGCTCTTAGCACTGGGTCTGTCACTGAAGCAAACTGGAGAGAGCCTAGTACCCTCTCCTGTTCGCGTCTTGATATCCTTTCGGAATCTAGAAGTCTCTTGACAGAGCCCGCTATCTCCTTCCTTTTCTTCATTGGGATGGAGAAACTGTGTGACAAAAGGTCCCAGTGGATTCCCAGCCACTGGAACTTTTGGGATGGAGAAAGTCGAGACTTTTTCTTGTTGATCTTGAAGCCTAGGTACTCTAGGAACTGGATCACCTGACTGGAAGCTTGCAAGCATTCGGTCTCGGATGCTGCCCACACCAGCCAGTCGTCCAGGTAGGCTACTACCTGAATTCCCTTTAGGCGTAATTGTTTGAGAGCTGCGCTCGCAAGCTTCGTGAAAATCCTTGGGGCTATGTTTAGCCCGAATGGCATGGCTCTGAAGGCGTACAGTTTTCGTTGTAGCCTGAACCCTAGGTAGGGGGAGAGTCGACGGCTGATTGGAATGTGCCAATAGGCGTCTGACAAGTCTATAGAGACTGAGTATGCCCTTTTGGGCAGTAAGGTCCTTATGTGTTGCAGTGTTAGCATCTTGAATTTGCAATTCACTATGAACTTGTTGAGTGGTGACAAGTCCAGAATGACTCTGAGCTTTTCCGAGTCTTTCTTGGGAACACAAAACAGCCTCCCTTGGAATTTGATGGACTTCACCTTTCGGATCACATTTTTCTCCAACAGTTCTTGAACGTACTCCTCCAAAATGGGGGTGGAGTGTTGGAAAAACCGAAGGCATGGGGGTGGAGTGCTGTACCAGCTCCAACCCAGTCCATTCTTGAGTAGGCTTTGGGCCCAGGGATCGAAGGTCCAGCGATCCCAAAATTTCATCAGTCTCCCTCCTACCGGTATCATTTCACTTGGACTGCCGTCCTGAGGTCTTGCCTCCCTGACCACGACCACCTCTGAATCCCCTTCCCCTTGAGGGGCGCCTAGACGAGCCTCTGGCTGCTCCTCTAGGTTTTGCACGAAAGGAAGAAGACTGTCCTTCGAACGTTGGGGCGAATGTGGTTGACTGACCTGGCACCGCTTGGGGTACCCACTGAAAGGCAGTCGGGGTTTGTGCCACCATCTGGGGCACTGGAGGCAAAGGCAATTGCAGTTGCTGTTGCTGTCTATAAGGCTTGGCTGGCCGAGATGGTAGCCTAGTCTTCATATTCTTCCTCTTTGGTTGAGGACCCTCATCCGGGGAAGATTTTCTTTTGATAGCCAGGCCCCACTTCTGGAGAAGATTTCTATTCTCCACGGCGGCCTTATCCACAACCTCTTTGACCACATCGGTAGGGAAAAGGTCTTTTCCCCAAATGTTGGAGGAGATTAACTTCCTTGGCTCGTGTCTCACCGAAGCCCCGGTGAACACGAACTCCCTGCAAGCTCTCCTTGCCTTGACGAAGTTATAAAGTTCCTTCGTCACTGTGGCTAAGTGAGACTTAGCCACTACCATGAACATTTCATGGACCTTGGGGTCACTTGCCATCGTCTCGAGAGTAGTCTGATGAGACATTGAGGCAGCCAGTCTTTCTTTTGTCTCGAACTCTCTTCGTAAAAGAGATTCGGACAGCTTGGGGAGGTCCTCGCCGAATTGCCGTCCGGCAATATCAGCCTCCAACTTTCCCACTGAGAATGTTAGATGGACATCCTTCCAGTCTTTGTGGTCCATAGGTAGAGCCAGCGACAAGGGTTTACACTCCTCCAGGGAGGGGCAAGGCTTGCCGGCCTCGACTGCCTTTAGGACAGCCGCAAACCCTTTCTGTAAAAAGGGGAAGGCTCTATCAGGAGAGGACACAAACGAAGGGAGCTTCTTGCTCAATGCAGCTACCTTCGAATTCGAGAAGCCCCTCTCTTTCATCGAGGATGAAAGTAGGGCTTGAGCCTTAGCGTGGTCCATAACAATGACCTCCTTCGGCTCTGTCTCCTCCCTTGAAGCTGGTTCTTTTCTCAGCCGGACATAGCAGTCCGGATATGATGCCTTGCTGGGCCAGA
>NC_090734.1:94549120-94556620 GCF_036898095.1 Palaemon carinicauda
CAAGCAAAATGTCCTATTAATGAAAATCCATGCCAATTAATACATGTTAAGGTCAAAAATCAAAAATTAATGTCGAACAAAATGTAGTTTTGAATATCTTAGGCAACGCCTAAGAAAACTAATTAGAAGAATCTATTGCACATTATTAAGTAATATACTGTAATTAACTTTCATATGTTAATTGAAAAAGAGGAATAATGTTTGAAAAACGAGCATAGCTTGACTTAGTTATTAGAGCTATATTTCTTTCTAGATTCCTACGGGAATTAGTTGCATTTCTGGGAAAACTTGTTCCGGGTAATAAAGCAAGGTTATTATGGATAACTGCAGATTGATATAAAAACTTAGGATAATTTTTTTTTTATCACCAAAAGCTAATAATGAGGATCTGAATAGCTGTCTCATCCTTCCCCGAGCTCATTAAGATCGTATTGTCTATTAGCCAGAAGAAAAAATTATCTTTCTGATATGGATAACTTATATATATATATATATATATATATATATATATATATATATATATATATATATATATATATATATATATATGTATATATATATATATATATATATATATATATATATATATATATATATATATATATATATATATATATATATATATATCCTGTATCTATCTATCTATTTAATTATTTATCTCATTTTATGTATCGATCTATATATATATATATATATATATATATATATATATATATATATATATATATATATATATATATATATATATATATATATATATATATATATATATATATATATATATATGAGTCTTATTTTGCAAATCATCAGAGAGCATCTCTGCAACTTTTAGTGTCGATCCAAGCGAACTCTCTGTAGGCAAATGAAAATGTCTTCTATGCAACTCATCTAATTAGACAGCAAACCTTGAAATGGCGCTTTTTAAGCTAGTGACATCATTCTCTGGAAGAAAAATTGCTTGCATATGCACTTGTACAACTACGTTGCTTGATGTAATAAAAACGTCTTCTGGTCTTTCAACTATAGTGCCATATTTAAAATCTATACTTTTAGTTTTAGAGCTCATCCCATACGAGAAAAATGTCTGAGCGAACAATATCACTCCCAACAACAAAAAATTCATCTTGGAAACCTGTAACAAGAAAAATATATGTAATTACTCCTGTATTATGAAGGAAATTTTTAACATACAAATAAAAATCTTTCCCTCACGTCTTTCCCTCTTTTTTTTTTTTTAATTTCTTATGTGAGCAAATGGTACTATTCTCTCATCCGTGGGTTAGGATACGTTTTGAACTCTAAACCTATTGGCCGTTAATGTTTCCAAAATATTAAATGGGCCTTCAAACTTAGGTGTTAGTTTATAATTGAGTCCTTTACGTACATTTACCTGTATGTATACATTATCACCCACGGTATATGTTTTAGTTGGCTTTGCCATTTTATCATGATTCCTTTTTATTATGATTTGTGATTCTTCTAAATTCTTGCGAAGGATATCATAACGACTTTTGCTTGCATTTATACATTCTTTTAAAGGATTTGATAGATTAGTTGTAGGCGTTATTACATGGAAAGGCGTTCTAACTGGGGTACCATACAATGCTTCATGCGGTGACATTTTAATTGATATATGATATGAATGATTCAGAGTACTCAGTACCGCAGGTATTGCAATATCCCAGTTGGGGTCTGATCCCCCTAGTGTTACTGATAATATATTTAAAACCTTCCTATTTGCTCTTCCCACTAGCCCATTCGACTCTGGGTGATATATCATGATATTCATTTTCTTAATGCTGAGGAATGCATACAATGAAGTAAGAAAGTAATTATTAAATTCTCCACCTGAGTCTGAGATTATCATGTGTGGAATTCCATGTTTACAAATGTAACACTCGTAAAACTTCCTAGCGCATTCAATCGCAGTTTTAGTTTTAAGCGCTATTAGTTCTGTATATTGAGTTAAAGCATCTACAATTACTAAGAGGTGCTTATTTCCTCTGTCTGAATCGTAAAATCCTGTTAACAAATCTAAATGTATTCTTTCAAAGGGTTGATTGGGCACGGGATAAGCCCCTAGGCTGACAGGTGTTTTCGTATGCCCTTTGTTTTCCTGACATGTGCGACAATTAGCTATGTGTTTTTTATATCTGTAAGCATTGTATGCCAATAAAACAATGATTTGGCTTTCTGTGACATTAATGAGAACCCCGGGTGTCCATGTAATGGATTTGCATGCAACCAATTCAGGACAGTGGAAATAAGTGAGATTGGTACCACTACCTGGTCGTTAGTTACATGTGGTGTATTGCGGGTTTTCCTTGTCACGGTCCTACACAGAATATTATCTTTGATTATATAATTCTGCTGCTTATACTTTATATATCCCTTTTCCTTATGATTGCCTTTCAAAGCATTTATAATTTTTTCTAATTTCTGATCTTTCCTTTGATCAGTCTGTAATAATTCAGCGCTCCAGCCTAAATCTTCTTGTTCGGATATCGTTTTAACAATAGGCATGGATGTTGATATATCTATTAATTCAGCTAAAGGCTCCGTACAATATGACACGGGGTTGGTGATAAACGCATCTGCAATGATATTTGCTTTCCCAGGTAAATACCCGATTCTCGCGCCAAAGTCTTGAATGATCAAATGCCACCGAGTTCGTTTAGGGCTGTGGTTGAAGCCTTTAAAGAACTTGGTTAGTGGTTTATGGTCATTAAGAACCTTAAAACCCTGGATAGGTATGCTACTCGGACACCCCTTTAAGGGTATACTCGGTCGTGAACGACCCCGAGTCCGAAAAAAATTCAGGAAAACTTTAGTTATGCATCAATCTGTATTGTTTGACTTGCTAAAAATACTTCAAAGAATGCTAAAAATTACTGAAAATATAAATGATACCCATCTACAAAATACCTATTTATTGGAAATATATTAAAAATTTAAGTATACAAAAAAAAGACTTGACGTAAATATTCACAAAAAATAGAAATATACATATACACATAAATCCCTTTAGGGACACCTTCTTAGATGGCAATGCAACAGCGTGTAATTGCTGGAAATGAGTTGGACCCATAGAAGTCAAGATCTGAAATTAGAAAAAAAGGGTAAATATTTTTGGCCAAAAAAATTTGTCCAAATTTCATGAATTTTTTTGGGTACCCAAATGAAATAGGAAGAGGCTAATTTTTCTTATAGAATAAACTCATATTATCCTAGAACAGAAATACATAATAAAATGTGCACTAAGATGTAATTTACTGTTATAACAGGGGTGAAATCTAAAGATCATTTTTTGACGGCCTAGTTTACAATGTAAATTTCTTATGAAAATCATTGTATCTCCTATAAAATATGATATTTATGTATTAAATTATACCAAAATATCACGAATTCTATACAGAACAAGAATATATAGAGATATGCCAACTTACTTTTCGGGTATGTCAACAAAATGGCCGCAGACCGCAACAACTCTTACAGCCCAATCTACCACTTGGAATGAAGAATGGGGTTGCAAGCTCCATATTATCATCAACATCTCTTTTTAACTCCATTAGAAGTGTGTTGATGACATCCATGCCGAGGGAATACTGTCTGCTGGCCATTATTGAAGATAAATTCAAAATAAATAGAAAAAAAAATAAAATTTGCAAAAAAACCCAAAAAATCAGAAATTAGCATTTGAGGGAAAATGGACCTCATGGCAATATATGGCATCTAAGCCAAAACCAATGTCATGCAAGTGGTAGACACACCATCCACCCACACTTTCCAACTATAAAGAACCAAACAAGTATCAACACTGTTCGACAATTTATAATTATGTAATAACTTTGTTGTTTGATCACTTACCCCTATAAAGGTATTCAGGGTCGAGGTCGACCCCTGGGGGGGGGGGGTAAAAAAACGGGGAAGGAGGGAAGTTAGACGAAAATCAGTCCTAAAGCAGACAATGGCATGTAGACTAGTCACCCCTTGCAGGTCGACCACTTCCATATTCGAGACAGCTGATGATTTATGGGGAAAAAAACAGGTTTTGAAAATGCTGTAGGGGTCGCAAACGACCCATCATACCTTTCCAGGGTTAACGGGATAACCGTATATTATGAACTTAAAATGTACTAGTGAATTAACAATAGCTAGCCCTTTTACAGCATACTTACTTTCGGAAGTTCTCAGTTTTCGAGAATAAAAAGCTATCGGGAAAAATTGTTTATCATATTGCTGAAGCAATACCCCTCCTACTCCTAAGTCTGAGGCGTCTGTTGCAATGAAGAATTCCTTACCGAAGTCAGGAAATTTTAAGATAGGAGAACTACACAGTTCATCTTTCAAGGTATTAAATACCTGTTGATGATGCTCAGACCATATGAAATCTACGCCCTTCTTCGTAAGATCAGTTAAAGGAGCGGCTATTATTGAATAGTTGCGTATAAAACGCCTGTAGTATCCACTACAACCCAGAAATTGCTGTATTCCCTTGACATTAGTAGGTATGGGAAAATTACGGATAGCCGATACCTTATCATGGACTACTTTAAGATCTTGGCTTGACACCATGAAACCCAAATATATTAATTCTGTTTTGAAAAACTCACACTTACTAATCTTTACCCTTAAGTTATGTTGTCTTAATCTCTGTAGTACTAGTTCTACCTTACGTAGATGTTCTTCTAAGGTGTTGGAAAAGATTACAAGGTCGTCCATATAGGCATGCAATATATCCCCTAGCAAGTCTCCAAACACTATGTTAATCATTCTTGTAAATGTTATGGGAGCACAACGTAAACCAAAAGGCATCCGTAAAAATTCATAATGTCCCCTGGGTGTGCTGAAGGCTGTGTATGGGATACTATCTTCTTCTAATGATATCTGGTGAAAGCCTTTAAGTAAGTCCAAGCTGGTAAAATATTTATTCTGACCTAACAAAGATAAAATATCGTCAGTACATGGAACTGGGAATCGATCAGGGATCGTCTCCTCGTTTAGACGACGGAAGTCTACGCAGATACGCCATGTTCGACCTTTATTCGGTACAACTATTAATGGAAAATTATAAGGGCTGTTCGATTTCCTAATGACTCCTTCTTCTAACATTTTACGTACTTCATCATTTATTTCATTCTGGAATTTCATAGGGAGTCTGTACAACGGTACATAGATAATTTTCTGCTTGTCCTTTAACCTTATTTGATGCTCGATCACATCTGTTTTTCCTAAGGATCCATCCGTAGTGGAAAAAACCTCATGATATTTAGTTAAAAGTCCAAAAATTTTCTGCTGAATTTCTTCGTCTTGAATGTCTTTATTGATTTTATTTTTAATAGATTGCAAAAGGGATTCATCCGCAACTGATTGAGCGTGATTGATTTCAGCAACGGTAAGAATACGATGTTTATAAACTTCTACATCCAAGATATGTTGATTTTTGTGAATTACTAAAGTGTTATTTAAATGATTACAGACTTCAATATTACATTTTTGATGTGAGCCTACTGTATAAATAGCTTGTGTGACAGACAATCCGTTAGTTTTCAAAGTGTCGGGAAGGATTAATATTTCAGATCCCAGTAATGTTTTCTTTACTTGCACTATTAAATTCAAAGTTACGTTTGGCTCGATAGATTGCGTGCAAGATGATATTACGGGTGAACAAGAATTCTGCTGGGTCGAGTATATTATTTCTTTATTAGTGAGACAAGTTATTGGTTCTTCAACGTATGTTACGGTTAAATTTGTCGTCTCCTTTTTATTCAAAACTGATTTTAAGGTATTAGAAGACTTATAGAATTTTCCTTTGATATACACGCCGTGCTTGGCTGGGGCTAAGATAATGTTTTGATTTCCCATAGATGGGTATCCTATAATTACAGCTGGATACATATCAATGTTTTGTACAACAACAAATGTATCGGCAAACGTGCGCTTACCGACCTTGAACTGAACATGAGTTATGCCTATCACATTTAATTCATTATTTCCTATACCTGGGAGTCTCACTCCAGATTTTTCTATCGGAAAGTTCGAAAACAACAAATGATGTGTCCTCAAATCCATGATATTACGTGGACTACCAGAGTCAAAAAATAACGTAAAGGATTTTGTTCTAAATTTACAGCATATAATGTTGGTCGTAACTCAATTTTGCTTATTATTGTAAGAATTCGTTGCAAATCTACGGGAGCATGCACTGTCTTACTTAATTCGTCCGTGTGTTTCATAGGAAAATCTATTGCCTCACAATGATCTGATAAAACATTAAATTGATTATTCAATACTACTGATGTTGACTTGAATGACCTTGACCCAACATCACTCTCTTCCCCACTGGAGTTAATTATGTGGTATTTGCTTTGCTCTGCACATTCTGAAAATTAGTCTGACCTTGCGAGGTCTGGTTTGACGACCCAGGCTCAGCGTTATTCGAAGAAGTGTTTGTTTGTTTCGAATTCTGAACTACAATGACGTTTGGCTGTTTCTTCTTATTGTTAAAATGAGGATTTTTCTTTTTATTTCCATATGGAACTGACTGGAAGTGACTGTGTATTTCTTGGATTCTGTTGTGTCTTACGCGAGTAGCACTGACTATATGAATGAGTCGAACTATTATGTATCGAACAGAATTTCGTTCTGTAGTCCGCGATCAAGTGACCTTGACGTTTGCAATTATAACACGTCATTCCCGCTACTTGACTATTATTAACTACGTTTACTTTTTGTGGATTTGTTTCATTCTTTGCAAAAACTTGAGTTAACACGGGATCAAGGTCAGGACACTTTGACATGTGTTTCTTTATCTGTTTATATACATCCAATTCTGTACTTGCAGGCATTATATTTTTATCAAAACACCGCACTAAAGCTTCAAGCAACATAAGTGTCATGCAAGTTAAATACATTAATCGTAAAAAATCTTTCACGGAGATGGTAACTTTAGTAACCCAAGTGGAAGTACCTAAAATATTTTGATATTCATTAAGCCTATCAGCTATGAGAGCTGCTCTCTCAATAACATTAAGCCGAGTCATAGTGGCTTGATTAAGTGTATTTCTTAACGTTAATACTACATCCAAGGCTTCTTCACCCCCATAGACCGTGCGTAACCTAACTTTGAAATCATCCCATGTAACTGCTTCTTCAAATGAAACACCTCTTAAATACGCACTCGCATCCCCCTTGGAAAAATCTATAAAACTTTTAGCTTCTTGTAATTGTACAAAAGGGTCTACGATTTGTTTTGGCATTTAAATGGGCATCGACGGATGAAATCCATGACTCCACATTTTGAGGCAAGAACCCATTAACCCGACCCTGAAAAGGAAGGATTGCAGACCTGCCATTTACAAGCGTCACAATCGGGAGAGGATTAATCTGTCCTACGCCACTAGGTCCAGGGATGGAGCTCTCAGGGGGCGTCATGACTACTGTATTTCTTTTTCTATCTCTTTGACCCCTTGCAATTCTATCAAAATATCTATATGAATA
>NC_090734.1:94561620-94569120 GCF_036898095.1 Palaemon carinicauda
TCCATGAAGTTTGGTCGATAATGTCAGGTCACCATGCGACTCCCATTATTTGTGGATTGCCAATCATTTAATAGGATTATAACCCTTTAATCATAAATCCGTGAAGATATATCCTGGATATTTCACGATATGTTCGTCAAAGTCTACGAATAAAATCTCTCATTTTCCGTTGTGTTCGTTAAGTTATGTGACTTAGTGCTTCTTCAAAAGTATGTCTGTAGTCTCTAGGGGAAGGGTTGATATTGTGATTAGCCTGACTAAACTGTGTTGGATTTTTGTTGCTGCAACTTATTTATTGATAACGTAATAAAATAGAGCGTCATAAGTGGAGAGAGAGAGAGAGAGAGAGAGAGAGAGAGAGAGAGAGAGAGAGAGAGAGAGAGAGAGAGAGAGAATTCACACGCTTGGTTGTTATTAAACCAAAATACCGGATTACAGTTTAATTCATCTTCGATGTATAAGCGGTCTTGTTCATCGTAAACGAGGTCAATTGATCATATCCAGTTCTTTTACGTCTACATATCCCACTATTTGTCATATATTAATTATTAAAATATAATTTTTTATAGCTTTCTCGTGCAAAAGAAGCGGAACTTCGTTATATTTTTACATTGATGTGGATTAAAAGTAATTAATAAATAAACAAAACTTTGAATACCCTCCTCCAAACTCACACATTTTGATGGGTGTTCGGTTATTTGTATGAAATCAGTAACACGAAACTAAAGCATAAAGTATTGCAAACTCATTCTACGCGCAACAATCGTAACGTCATTAATCAATTTTCTAAAATGGGGGTTTCCCTAATGGACCTAACTAAGGGATGGAAGGGGTTGTGGCTTCTGGCAATGCTATTATTATTATTATTATTATTATTATTATTATTATTATTATTATTATTATTATTACTACTACTACAACTTGCTAAGCTACAACCCTAAATGGAAAAGCAGAATGCTATAAGCGCAGGGGCTCCAACAAGGAAAATAGCTCAGTGAGGAAAGGAAACAAGGAGAAATTAAATATTTTAAGAACAGTAACAACATTTAAATAAATATTTCCTATATAAACTATAAAAACTTTAACAAAACAAGAGGAAGAGAAATTAGATAGAATATTTTGCCCAAGTGTACCCTCAAGCAAGAGAACTCTAACCCAAGAGAAAAGAGCTTAAGAGAGGGAAAAAATATGGTTGCTGTACCCTTATATACTAACCACACTATAAGGCCGTGGACTACTACTTTAATTATTAACTTTAGAGGAACAACCAAGAATGGAGAAATAAAACAAATAAAAAATAATCTAGATATTTTATGTGGATAAAGTTTTGCCGATAATCTGCCCACAATAAGTTCTGGCTACGCATACTTGGCTGTCTCCCATGAGGTTTGTCGATAATAATGGTTTATATAGAATTTATTTGAGGAAACCATTTACATTAATGTATACATTAATATATATATATATATATATATATATATATATATATATATATATATATATATACATATATATATATATATATATATATATATATATATATATATATATATATATATATATATATATATATATATATATATATATATATATATATATATATCGACGAAAACACATCAAACTTTTAAAAATTTACATATCTGTGACTTGGAAAAATTATATCTAGAGCCATTATATAATGTGTATTTTAGAATTATGTTAATTCATGTCTTTTGAATATTTTGAAATTGGCTAACTGCTTAAAAATTTCTTTTTCAATATATCCTTAGTGTTAGCTATTATAAGGGGTATGAGATGAGTTTTCTTATATTTGTGATGGGCGGAGAGTATTCTCATTGTTATTTTCTTGCAGTTCCATACTGTCCAACGACACCACATGTAAAATAGTTGAAAAATAATCAGAAAAAAGGTAACTAAAATGAAGCCCAAAGTTATTAAGGGAATTGAATTATCAATGAAGTTCTGATATAGAAAATCTACACATAAGCCAGCAGAGGAATCAAATAAATGGTAAATATTGTTGTAATTGACAGGTTCTGGATAACTTCTTTGTTTACCTTAGGATTTCATAGGCATCACAAGAACATTTTGCTCATCGTTTTTATGGAAAGCTTTCCCTGACCTACCTCTATACCCTAGGAGGTAAAGATGAATGACCTTCTCTTATACTAATTTCGTATGTATCCCATAGGAACCAGTTCATCAATGTCTTTGATGATGAATCGCTTCTTCTCTCTCAACATCGATTTCTCTCGATTGAGACCATAAGAACACATCAGGTGTAATAATGGATAACATACCGATTCTCTTCGGCAGCTATGTGGGCTAACTTTGATCGGAAAAGTTTTTAGGTAGATGAATGAAAATTACTGAGAAATCTTCCATAATTATCTTGACAGAAATTATTGTAATTTGCCTAGAATTGAAAGAGACTTTTTTCGTCTTCACAATCTCAGGATAAATTCTGATGTTTCTCTCTCTCTCTCTCTCTCTCTCTCTCTCTCTCTCTCTCTCTCTCTCTCTCTCTCTCTCTCTCTCTCTCTCTCTCTCTAGCGAGCTATTCATAAATAGTTACACTTCATTTAGGAAGGAAATGTAATCCTACTTCTCTTTTCCTCGAATTAATGAATATAATATGATCCCAGGTTCAAGGTTCCTCGTTGCTCAATCCACAACACCACAATTCTGGGAACACTACTTGATGTGTAGGAGAAAATCGCTGCAATTTGCAGAGAGTTCATTGGCATTAGTTACCAGGTACAGGGTCAACATAGATTTATTTCTAACTTCTTTAGCTTGTCTAATATATCATTCAGCCTGAATGGTTGACAATTCTAATTTCTTTAATTCTATGCTGTTGATTCTAAATTTCATTTATTCTTTAGAGATAAGAAAGTATTTTCTTGCATCGTCTGCTTCTCTGTACAACTCTCTGTCTCTAATTTTCATTCTAGTTTCTATAATTTTGTTTTAAGCATATCATATTCTACCTATCCTTGGTTACGATTACAGTTTACTTAATGCTAAGTTCACCTTTCTAATCTCTACTGCTAACATCATTTACAAACCTCAACTTTTCGAATTTCTATTTCGTTTATATTTTCTATCACGATACTCTTCATGCGTTAGCCCATATTTTTATTAATTTCATTGTTAATTTCTTGGCGGTTTATTGAATTATATTTTCAGGGATAGTATAACTAAATCTAATCCTCGTTGAGTTGTCTTCATTACATTAACTTTTTCTAATTCACTTTTTTCCATCACCCACCCAAATGCCAATTTATTAACTTTGTCAGCTAATCTCTTCATTTCTGTTTTACCCATTTTTAACTTAAGCAGGTAGTAGGTTGACCAGGTCACCAGCCACCCGTTGAAATACTACAATTAGGGATTTATATGGTCCTTTACCTGGCCAGAAAGTACTGCATTGGATCCTACTCTCTGGTTACGGTTCCCTTTCCCTTTGTCTACACATACACCGAATAGTCTGGCCTATTCTTTTCTCCTGTGTCCTCATACACCTAACAACACTTAGATTACCAAACAATTCTTCTTCACACAAGGACGCACTGTAATTCCTCAGTGGCTACTTTCCTCTTGGTTAGGATAGAAAAGACTTTCGCTATGGTAAGTAGCTATTCTAAGAGAAGGACAATCCAAAATCAAACAATTGTTTTCTAGTCTTGTGTTGTACCATAGCCTCTGTACCATGGTCCTCCATTGTCTTTTGTTAGAGTTCTCTAGCTTGAGGGTACACTTTTGCACACTATTCTGGCTAATTTCTCTTTCTCTGGTTTTGTTAAAGTTTTTATAGTTTATATGGGAAATATTTATTTTTATTTTGTTACTGTTCTTGAAACATTGTTTCTTTGTTTTCTTTCCCCACTGGACTATTTTCCCTGTTGTGGCCCCTAGGTTTATAACATTCTGCTTTTCTAATTAGGGTTGTAGCTTAGCTAGTAATAATAATAATAATAATAATAATAATAATAATAATAATAATAATAATAATATTAATAATAATATATCAAAGTTAAAATTGTTTTTTAATGTCCTCAACACTCCATTGCTACCCTATCCTTATTTCTGATGGCAGTCATATTCCACGACTTATGTCCATCTGTTATATTTTGGAAATCCTAGAATGCTGCTTCTTTAACGTCATCTTTTATTTTCACTTCATCTGCTGGTTGCGTTATCTTATTACGTGCAGTCGTAGAGGTCACGTATCTTTTTTTTTTCATTATAGAAGAAGAAGAAAAAGAAGAAGAAGAAGAATTATCCTTACGTCATATTTAGATTGACTTTTGATAATGAACGATCGTTACGGTTTTCTCAGATAAAATCATTGATGGAAAAAAGGTGAATCTTTTTCCCCTTTGAAATTATGTGAAAAGATATTATATACGAAGACAGAGTGACTTCAACAGAGATGACGTCATAAGACAGGTGGTTATGTTACTCCTTTCAGTTTCCATAAAATAATCTCTCTCTCTCTCTCTCTCTCTCTCTCTCTCTCTCTCTCTCTCTCTCTCTCTCTCTCTCTCTCTCTCTCTCTCTCTCTCTCTCTCTCTGGGAGTTCGGGGAAGTTTAATGTAATAGATTTGATGGACCCTAGTCGAAGTTGAAATCTCATTCCGCAACTGAGCCTGCTGTCAATAACCGTATCAAGATCCAAGATTTTGGTGAAGTTACCCGAAGCTCAAATGAAGGCAACCAATGAAAGTCAGACATCGCTGATGTATCAGGACCGGCCTGTAGAAGCAAAGAAATGGTCTAATTCATTATAGTACATTCACAGTTCAAAGGAATATTTGGAATCTGGAAAAAAAGTGGAAATATATTGAAATTAAGAACACCTATGGAAAATGTGATTGCAATACTGATTGGTAATCTCTGACATGAGTGGTCTTGTATTCTTAAAAGAAGAGTAAAATATACAAGATAACTCCCTATGTCCCTTAACACAACCCCATAAAAAATGAATGTACACCCTATGTACTTATATATGTTTATGCATTGTATTATCATGTTATTATGCATACTTATTTACTGCTATATCGAGTTTGGCAACGCCGCGAGAACACGGTAATATTGTACTTTCCTGCTTGTGGGCACCACACAGACAGGCTTATATTTTTTTTCATCACCCATGGCCGACATGTTTCCTGCCTCTTGTATTTTATACTTTTATTTAATTTTCTCAATGAAAATTAGGATATTTCAGTATGGTGTTTCCTTTCCAGCCTCACAAGGAGCCCCTTTCAACTTTCTCCTCGGCTTCCTTTTATGAATATTTTCTGTAGAGAATCGTGGGCGTTTTAAACAACAATAATTATATATTTCTCTCTTCAAACCTTGATATTCGGTATGCACACACTGTAAGATTTTTTTTTTTTTTTGATAAATATTTTCTTCAACAGGATGGTATTCCAGAACTTCGTTAAGTGGAAGCTTTTATAATAATGAGGAACAGTTTCCATCTCACATAGTCCGTGAAATGTGCCATATATCAGGAAATGTACGTCATCAAAACATAGTATTACTATGTACAGTAAGTACATTAATCCCCGCTCGAGCCTGATAATTTCTAATAATGTCCGCAACCTCAACGTCCTTGTAGCTAGGGATGGTGGGTTTTGGGGAGCCAATATGTTTACCTGCATTAGTATCCCCCTTGGTCCTAGATTGGTAGAAGTGTGGCTTAAGCAATGATCATATGTACTTAGGGATGGTCTTTAGTATATTGTCCGGTCTCCTGTATATGGTGCTAATGAATGACATTCAAACATTTTAAAAAGACACGTTTATAAAATACTAGAATATCATGTGTATGAACAGGGTATTTGTTTTAGTTGAAAAAAAATGGTATTTTAAAGTCAATGTCAGCTGTTACACGTTTTTCATTATTTGTTTTAATGATTTTCTTTATAGATCTAAAAAGCCATAGATTTTCTGTAGTAATTATAGCAAACAAATCTTATGACTATCGAACTGTACGACTATATCGGTGTAGTTACTTTTAGCCAAGTTTTAGAAATTTCAGTAAAATAGCATCGTATTCCCAGTGACCTCAATTTGACTGTGATAATTTCCGTTCTACATTGTCTCTGTTAGTGTATTTTTTTTTTCTTTTTTTTTTTTTTTAGCCCCGGGATTCAAGGTTGCCATGTATTCCAGTTTACAGCCGCAAAAACTATAGGCAAAATGAAATTTCATTGTCTTTGCTCCTGGAATTGCTCGCTTCGCCATTGGGAAAAAGTTCATTATAGTACGGTAAATGCATTTTCATACGCTAGTGGTAGCCCTTCTTGACAGTAAGCGTTCATACTATTGCCCATTATTAAATGCTTGTCAATGTCAGGCTTACTCATTGTTGTCACTTCAAGATTATCTTACCCCAAAAGGTGGCTTCATTCCGTACTATTTCAACATCTTCATCTTCTGGTGCTCTTCGTCCTCTATGAAACTGCAATGAGTTATTTCAAGGTTTTTTCCCTGTCGCACTTGTGAGAATCTGGAGGCAGAATTTCATCTGATATGTCCCCAGTTAAATTAGCAACATTAGTGGTTGGGTCAGATTGTCTGTTCTTTGCAGTGTATTTTCTACTGAATTTCAATCTTCCTTAGTGGAATCTTTGAAGTTTAGTTAACTTGTGAAAGAAACGAACAACGCGGAATAAATAAAAGCAAATAAACCAAAATAAACAGATTGAATTAATGAATACCTGTTACGGAAGCTTTTCACGTGATATTAAACACCTGCATTAAGCTCGTGACTGACACTTGTATGAGATTACCAATTAATATGATTGAACAGTTTTGAATCTCTCTCTCTCTCTCTCTCTCTCTCTCTCTCTCTCTCTCTCTCTCTCTCTCTCTCTCAAAAGGAAGATGTGGTTACATTCACTACAAGATACTATCTAGTTTGAAAGATTCTCGAACCCTCGTCCAACAGATCGTGAAGCAGAGACGTATCCAATAGGCTACAAAAACTGTGTTATATAGAAAATCTATTATGCTTTCTAATATGAAATTTTCAGCATTTTTATACCTGTATTCCTTTTATATTTTATCTACAATATGTCAATATAAGAAGGTTGACACATGACGTCATTGCTAACTGGCCAATAATCATGAGCTTGATCTATGAAGTCATTGCTCCTTTATGCCCACTAGTATCCACGTATATGTTACTCAGCTCTCATATACGGTACTCTTATACTAATCATACGTTAATATACGCTACACTTATAATGAGCTAGATTGTTATTTGTGCGCTACTTACATTTTTCATTCTCATACGCTGAAAAAAAGGTGCATTGAAAGTTAGAATAGCAGATATCACTTGTGTATGAATCACCGAAAGAGAGAGAGAGAGAGAGAGAGAGAGAGAGAGAGAGAGAGAGAGAGAGAGAGAGAGAGAGAGAGAGATGATATTTATACGTTCCTCTATACTCTGGAGTGTGACTGCCCTCCCACTCCTGCAAATATGCT